>NC_137620.1:23652127-23752368 GCF_963280865.1 Gymnoscopelus braueri | reverse complement strand
AGAGAGAGAGAGAGAGAGAGAGAGAGAGAGAGAGAGAGAGAGAGAGAGAGAGAGAGAGAGAGAGAGAGAGAGAGAGAGAGAGAGAGAGAGAGAGACGGGGGAGAGGAGAGACGGGGGAGAGGAGAGACGGGGGAGAGACAGGGGGACAGACGGACAGACGGGGGGACGGACAGACGGGGGGACAGACGGGGGGACGGGGGGACAGACGGGGGGACAGACGGGGGGACAGACGGACAGACGGACAGACGGAGAGGGGGAGAGGGGGAGAGGGGGGAGAGACAGACAGACAGACAGACAGAGAGGGGGAGAGAGTAGACAGACAGACAGAGAGGGGGGAGAGAGATGATAACACACTCAAAATCACAGCCAGACTTCTACTACCAGGTGCCCCCAGCTAAGGGCTCGTAAATTTATATTTTATCTTTTTATTTGCTGAAACTGTAAAGTGTGGCCTAAAATTAAATATGTTTTATCAGAGCAAGTAAGCAGAGTTGAATGGGAAACTTCAGTGCCGCTCCGCGCGCTTCTCTCTAATTTGTGTAACATTCTGATATTATAGATAAACCACTTGTTGTTTTTTAATGAATTGAACAGAAATTAATTATATAAACATTATTCAGCCGCAGATGTTAACATCACTCATACAGTTAAGGACAGTAAACAGAAAAGTTATGTAGCCAGGCCAGTATCTTACATGTAGTACAAATGGTACATAAATAACATCCTAACAGTTGAGAATATCTAACCCTCGAGAAACTCGAGATGTTCTTTCACTCCAAAAGGGCTCTCACTCTAATGTCTCAGAGGCAACCTATTAGTTGTTGGCTAAATGGCTGCACATTCTACTTTTAGCTTATTTTTTTACCCCCCATTTTGTTATTTAGTATTTTTTTTTAAATACATATACATGTCTCAAAGTGACCCACTGCCTATCTGGGGACAACCAGTTATAATTCATGCACAGAGATGTACCCATATAGCTGTAAGTCTCATTTTCTCAACCCGACCAAACACTGGTTTAAATAAACATGTTGAAGTAATCATACAAGGATGCTCTCCCAGGGACTTACCGTGACTTCGTGTGTAGAGGGACCAGTTAAAGAATCTATTGCCAAACTTGGGTAGAAATAGACAATGGTGCAAAGTATTAAGTTTAGTATCCAAAACAAATCTGTATAAAGCAGAGCAATATTAAACTTCCTCTAAAGGTGAATTAAGTCTATGCTACTCCACTTCATCTACAGTTCAATATATTAAGATTCTGTGATGCATGCCATGCAGTGTTCTGATTGGCTGCTCTGAAACAAGCGTAACGGTGAGGTGAGTTGCGGTGAGGGTTGATGGCGTGGAAGGTGAATGTGATTATGTTCGGTGCATTTAAACTTTTGAGGAGAAACAAATAATGCAACCAATATAAGGGGGAGGAATTACTGTATCATTTAGTTTCAGTCAATTTGCATAAATCTGTCGTCCCCTTCTTGGGCATGCCATTATAGGCGGAACATTTTAATTAAACTATCAGATCTACAAGCTCATGAATTGCCTCACGATCATCGCTTGTAGAACAGCGATTTTCACTTTTGTCACTGTCATAGGACAACATCTAAAACAGGGCATATAATATGTAATGAATAAAGTGTCTGATGAAACGCCAGGTTCTGTGTGCTGTTTTTAATTTACAAGTTCAATTCTTCACCCGGCTTCCTCACAAAGTGTTCTTTCCATCAGCTTATTCAGAGAAGCAGAGCATCAGTTGTAGTGTTCCATGTATCTGGCAAAGCCACATCCTGGCATAGCATCCTGAGTTGAGAGGTTTGAGGTCATATGTATATTAAGACAGTTGACAGATGTTAGCGTTGGGGCAATCTTGTAACTCACACAGTGTTTGCTAAAATGACAAAGCAGCATGCATCAATTAAAATTTTACCCATCAACTATTGACATTCATAACATAACATAACATCTAAGCCATATGTTAGAATTACTATAGGATTACAAGTCTACTTTGGCCTGTACAGACAGAGAGGTGACTGTTGGCCCTGACCTGGGTGGGGGGTACAATTAGCATTCTCTTTGTTTTACCTGGAAAGCACAGGGAACAACAAAGCCACAAGACACTGTCTCCATGTCTTCCTTCCTGGCCCACCCGAATTGTAGATTAGCAAGTTGATCAAAGAGTGATGCAATCACCTCTCCAGATAGAGACATTAACATTTCAAGGCTGACCCAGCCACACATGTACCTCCTCTTTTTCTAAATGTACTATAAAGATTGACTAAAATGTAAACTTAGAGTGTGTGCTACTCCAAGGCCGTGAGGCTGTTGGAGGGACCTCAGGGACAGGGTCCATAGGAACTCTGTTTGTACTATGAAATAAATCGAATGCAAGTAACCTCACTGAATGGAGTGAAGACTCAATCCATTTTACAACCATTCATACACACCTCTGGAACATCAAACTAACTACAATATGGCGTTGTTGGCAACTACAAAAGTGCTGTAGAATATTTACCAAAACATAGTAAAGTCAGTGGTTCAGATACCACAGTAGCTTACCGAATCAATTACTATAACAATTTGACAGTAATCCGTGAAATAACTTAACTGTACGTTCAGCCACTTATTTTAATGCCAGCTTCATCTCCTGCTCTGGTATTACAATTGTTAATTGATGGTGGATTTTCAAGATTCAAGAACTGAATTCATTGTGTAAAATGTATAATTAATCACTCAATGTATTGATTCGCCGAAAATAAAAGTTGCTTAAAAAAAATAAGAAGACTTTTTTTTTATTGGTTTTGTCTCCTCAACATTGTAACAGCAATAATAACTAGAAAAAGTGCTCCTCGGAGCACAGGTCTCCGCCAGGTCAGGTAGGTTATTGTGGCCTCCTGGTGGCGCTATAATAGGCCAATGTTTAAAGGGTACAATTTGTTCTTAGGCCTTGCACGGCAATCGGACACTGCATTCATGGTTTGAGGCATTTTGTGCAACTTTTTTTTTTGCTAAATTAGACCTGCTGGTGGCGCTATAACAGGCCAATGTTAAAAGGGTGGCATTTGTTCCTCAACATAGTGTGAATGTGCGTGCAAAGTTTGACCGCAATCGGACGGTGCGTTCATGATTTGCGGAATTTTGTTCAAAACAAGCCACTACTGCAAACTTTAGATGTCAATCTTAGCCAATGAGGATGGAATATGAAAAATCAAACACATCCGACTTCATCACATGACTATGGAGATCATGTGTACCGATTTGCGTGAAATTTGGATAAAATCGGAAGGAGTAATATAAAGAAATGTGTTTTACATAAGTCGGCCTCCTGGTGGCGCTATAAAAGGCAGATGGGAAAAATGCAGGGCAAAGGTTTTTCCTTGACCTCTAGGGAGTGCACATACAAAGTTTTACACAGATCGGTGCAGTTATAGTTAAAAACAAGAATCGGCCTATTACACCATGAGGCTGTTTTGAAAAAATTCGAGTGGCATTTCTTCCTCAGCCTAGTGGGAATATACATGCAAAATGTCATGGAAATTGCACGCTGTGCTCATGATTTCAGGCATTTTGTTCAAAATGGAGCACACCTGCAAACTTTGGAAGCCATTCTTAGCCAATCAGAATGGAATATGAAAAATCTGAAAGACCCGTTTCGTTTAATGACTATAGAGATACTGTGTACCGATTCGCGTGACGTTTGGACCAAATCTGTAGGAGTACAGTAAATAAATGTGTTTTTCAAAAAGCAGCCTCCTGGTGGCGCTATAACAGGCCCATGTGAAAATTTTGGGGCAGAGGTTCTGAATTGGCATCCAGGGAGTGTGTGTGCACAGTTTGGGAGCGACCGGGCCAACGGTGCCGGAGATTAGCTGGTGACAGACGGACACACACACGGACACACACACGGACGGACGGACGGACGGACAGGGGGTAAAACATACTCTCTCGCCATGCCTTACGGCCTGCCATGCCTTACGGCCTGGCGGAGACAACAAGAACAACAACAACAACATAATTAACAGGAGTAGAAGGTTAAGAAAAATAACCAAGTATGTAATTACATTAGTCATAGCACACTTAAAGGTGCAGTGTGCATGGGTACTTCTAAATATTGTTTTCCTATATCTAGGCTATGTACGTACTGTATGTGCACACTATGCGTATAAGTATCTATTTTCATGCAACTCGCACACTTCCATAATGTAAAGAATTTAATTTGAAATCATATAGTGCACTGTAGCTGAAAAACATATAGCCTACATAATATATTACAGAAACAACAGGAGATAAGCATACTACACATTTGTCTCTCTGACTGTACCAGTTTTTCAGTGAGATCTTTCAGGCGTAAGATGGCCCTAAAAAATGTCAACTTCTATGTTGGGCTCCTTAAACCAATCTGATATTTAATTCTAATTTTACTCCCTTTCTTTCACACATTCAGCTTTAGAAATGTTACATAGGATATCTTTCTGATTTGGACTGGGTCTGCGACTGAGGTGACATCAGCTTTTAAATAACAGTACTTGGTTCTTAAAGTAGCCGACTAGCCTACACCATTGCTTCTGACCGTTTTCATATACATTTTCTTGACGCCCTGGTCATTAAATAAAACAACAGAAAGGCCACATACCGCAATTCCCTACTCCATGGTAGTTTACATTCTACACAAGAATTTCCAATGCGACAATACGCTTCAAACAGTGTGGTTATCCTGATGAATGGATCCAACCTGCTGCAGTTAAATTCCATGGCTGTACCCAACAATATTGCCTTTAAACTAAGGAGAGAACAGTAAGAGAACAACAAATTAATTGTTTGATTCTGTATTCTCCTTTGGGTCTACATTTTGGGGGGGAAAAAGATTTATAGAAAGAACTGGTGTATTTTAAGGTCAGAGCCCACCAATGGTAAATATTTTTCAGTTCCTCCGCATATAAATTAGTATATACCAAACCTGATGGACCTACTGGTCAGGTCACAACATTCTGCGTCAGACAACACCTAACACTTTCTCACAGCGCATCAATGCGTGAGACTGTCATATGACATAAAATAGGGTATTAATTTATATTTTAACGTAAAAAGATGAAATATGGAGATACAAAACAGCAATATGATACATGTGGGCAAGGCTGCAACCAGAAAGGTACACTGGGGATCGAATGTAGGCTTAGATTCATTTATGTAAAAGTGAAACTAAGTCTGTAGTCTGATTTCTGATGAAGTGAAAGACATGGTGCCAAATTACTATAAACACACGCACGCACGGCATGAGACACACAGACACACACACACACACACACACACACACACACACACACACACACACACACACACACACACACACACACACACACACACACACACACACACACACACACACACAATATTTTCAGGGAAAGACACTCACAGGTGCTCATGTCCTCACAGCAGCCACAAAGGTTGGTACTCCAAACCTGGTCCTTAAAGGGCAAGACCACTTTGGTAGAGGTTTGGGTTGTGTAGTTACCTTGCCATGATGTAACTCCAAAGGTGGGCAAGAAATAAAAAATATTTGCTCCATTGATTAGAAATTGATAATTCAAAATATGCTCCTCATTGACTTACATTGTACGGTAAAACAGCTCTCAAAGTCACTCTTTTAGCACATAAATGAACCCAAACATAGCTGATTCAGACAATATAGAGTATCACCAAACCCAGTACTGTTTGTTATTTTAATAAAAATGTCAACTTCCTGTTGATTTTACTATTTGAAGATCTGGATCCGGATCCGCGGATGTGCTACATGTGCTCAATGCAATTTCATTTACAGATGCCATACATTTAACCACCCTGTTACTGGAAAATGGTTTAAGATCAGGTGTGTCATTAGTTGTACGGCATCGAATGTCGTTTATATGATTTCAAAATATTGTGCCAGCACACTTCCACCAAGCCCAATATTGCACTTCCTCATTAAAATACATTGGCGTTGAGCATGTCAAACTACCGATGAGTGCAGACTAGCCAACACCAACTCAGGACTCCTGAATCACACCCTCCTGTCAAGCATCAGCGTTTGAGCTCTGCAGTGTTGTTAGCTCTGAAACACTGACACAGTGTCTACATACAGTACGTGGTGAACCTCTTTCCCCTCCTAGCTGTACCTTGGTTTGGCTGGCTCCCACAGTGTCAATTTGCTCGCTGACAATTCCGGGTGCCTGACGCAGTGCCCTGCCAGCCTCATCCGTCACTCTCTGACCTTGTGGTCCATGACATCAAGTGCCATTCAAAGCATTCTTGAGTAGACACCATCCATGCAGAGCCTTTTCCTGCTGTGCTGTGAGCATCCATGTCTCGGTCCCATACAGCAGCACTGACTCCACTGTAGCCACGAACAGGCGCCTCTTGAGGACATGTCCCTCTTGTGGTCAAACCTAGGGGAGGTGACAACAATGCTTTATTCAGGATCTCTACCCTAGATACAGTGGTATGAGGTCTTAATGGATCATTTTATTATTAGGTACTTCCTGTAATTCCTTACTTAGGTTAACCCCTGCTATGCTTCTTTATTTCTAATTTTGGGGGTAGGGCAACCCTGAACCGTTATCATTGTTTTCAAGATTCTCTTGGTTGCTGCAGGTAGGCCTACACTGTTATTTTAATACCCCACTTCTTCTCCGTTGTCTAGGTAGGGTTCCTCTTGACAGAGGCCTTCATTTCCTCCTTAGAACCTTCATGTCAATATTTTTTACCATGTGATTCATTCTCGTTTCTATTGGTCTACTCCATTGTAGTTACACATACAGTATATATCAGTTGAATGTATATATATATCAATATGTCCATTGACCATTGTTGGGCTTTGTAAGGACATTTGTTATTCACTTATATGGTGATCCTTACCGAGTTAATTTTGTAAGCGTACATGTCTATTAGTGTGACCCACACACCTCTCATGCAATTAGTGATCACTAGGTAGGTAGTACATAATACGTTTCTTAAGAAACAAAAAGGGACCACCCCAAAAAGATTAGCGGGTCGGAACACAATCCTGTAGTGCTTTGGGCAAAGCCCCAGGTCTTGTCAAATCCTAGCTTCGTCCCTGGTTGATACCAACCCTTGGTCCTTGGCACCCCAACCAACCTGTATGAGTCACACTTGCGCAGCGACAATTCCCTACTGGCTGCCTACCCACGAACACAGACAGTTGTGTTCGTTGGAGGCACCATGGAGAAATAGAATCAAAGTGTGATGGCAAAACCTGTAATTCTGTAATAAAGGCTCGCAAACAAAAGTGGGAATCATGTTATTTATTTACATACACTTGTAAGTGGACACAACCAACCTCTGACAGAGCCTGCGATTGAAGGAGTGCCTTCTCTGCTGTGGATTCCCCCAATGCAGGAATTATACAACATAACTTAACAATACAGTGAGTGAAAACTTCAAATACAAAAGAAGAAATATTTTGTTTCATCAAGAAACGGTAAAAAACACACACACTCACAATACAGTGAGTGAAAACCTCAAATACAAAAGAAGAAATATTTTGTTTCATCAAGAAACGGTAAAAAACACACGCACACACACACACAGCTTCACCTCAAACACCGACCGAGAACAAGCAGCAACACAAGACAACACACACAAGCTCTTGCTGAGGCACACAAATGGGTCGGTGATGGGGTCGCCAAAGAAAATCCCTCATAATATGGGGTCTGTTCTACAGTAACAGGGGCTGAACATGGATAGTAGCCTAGAAGGTATAATTAAAGGTAATTAGTCAAACTGCTGAAAGACGGTGGTTTGTTCCTGGTTAAGCATGTTGTACACTGTGGTTGTGTGAGTGGTATACGAGGGCTGTCTGCGCTGCTTCAATTCGCGGGCCATCTGACACCAGGCACAAGGTGTGCAGAAAGTGACAGTGGTGCAGTCGTCACACATGGAACCCTGAGGGGACAACAGAGGGGAGAGTCACAGAGAAATCATTATTCACTTTATAAATAAGCTGGCTTCCATAAGATGACATGTGTGCTTGTAAGTTGACACAGACTATCTCAAAGCAAAATCCATTGTATAAATATAACTGTAAAATTATAACACTTGATCTTTATTGGTCCATTTTACGCTTTCAGAGGTAACTGAACACTGATTTTACTGTGCACTTACGAATATTGAATATAATGCTTAAAGAACAGAGGAGACTCACACACCTAGGATACATCTTGAACAAAACAGCAAGCGACAACATCGGTTTAATCCCATTAATGTAGGCCTGAATGATCATGGTAGTGACCTCATACTAACAATTACACATTAGTACACATTCCCGTTTAGTCCTACACGTGAAATCAGTGTCTAGAATTTTACTCAGTACGCACACATTCAAAAAGTAATTTTGACATCCCTGCATTAGGCCTTCTACTGCCTGATGAGTGGACAGCAGCTGGGATCCAGATACAAGAATGTTGATCTTTCTGGTTAAGTAGGGATGACATCCTCATTCCTCACAATTGCAGTGGGTAAGTATCACGTTGTATATTTTTTGCACGCAAAATACCTTTGTACGTCAGAATACAATAGACATTCTAACATTTATTTTTGCGGCATTTCAACCAACTCAGCACCACGGAAAGAGTGCGCATTTTCGGATCAGTGGATCGCCGGAACAATGGGAATTTGTTTTCTGAATACAATACAGTGAGTGAAAACTTCTGGGTCTAATGGGATTTGGTCCAATGGGAACTTTTTCTGACTATTGGGGTTTCGGAATAATGGACCGTCGGAACAATGGGCAGGCTCATGGTGATAGGCCATGCCCGTCTCAAATTAATTGGTTCACAGCTCATATAATTATGCTTCCAGGGAACACTCACTCAATTATGGTTGTTGTCAATCGGACAAAGGGTGTGGAGGTTTTGGCCTTTAATTATAGCACTAATTGAAAGCATATTTCATGAGGAGCTTTTCATATTTCTTCACACATCTATGAGGAGTGTGTAAAGTCTTTATGATTTACATCTCGCGGTTACATCTTACTTCTGTAAGTATGAAAAAAGAGGGGGAAACTTTAGGGGTAAACTCCTGATAAAAGCCAGTCTGTAAGAGTCTGTAGTATGTTTTAAGAAGGTATTTAAAGGAAAAGTCACTTCATTTGCTTGCCCAAGTTCCACAGGCACAGGGCTCTGAAGTGCTAAAACCTTTTTAGTTGTGTGATATTTACCTGTATGTGGTACCTCTCTCTAAGAGCAGTCCTCGTGGCAAGAGCAGCGGCAGAAACTGTGCACCTGGTACATGCTAGCGGCCCCCATACTAGCGATGCCAGCGGGACACAGAGACAGTCCACCATAGGCATGCACAGACCATCTCCAAAATCTGAGGTAGTCTGACAAGCCAAACAAAATGGGCACCAGAAACCAAGGCAGCCTGTCAGGGACACAGACAAATAATGAAAATATGATACATACAGGCAAAGCTACAAAATGAATTTATCACAATCCCGCACCCCTCTCACCCTCCCACACCCACCCTTCACAGTATGGTTGCACCATTGGCACTAATTTCACTCCATACACATGCTTTTCAGGAAAAGACACTTACAGATATTCAGGTCCTCACAGCAGCTGAAGATGCTGCTGCTCCAAGTCTCCGTCTTTAAGCCTGCAGCAGGGGATTGATACCTGCCTGGCTGAACTTTAACTACTGTGTCTGTAACAGTCGGTACAGCTGCCATTGGGTAGGCTGGAACGTCTGCACGGGATGTTGGGTAGGCTGGAACTTCTGCAGGGGATGTTAGTGGGTAGGCTGGAGCTGTAGGGGATGTTACTAGGTAGGCTTCCATGTCTAAGAATACACAGAGAGAGAGAAATGATAACTTACCCAAAATGACTTGCTGACACAGCAGTGTTCTGTGTGGTAACAGGATAGGTGGGCACCAAGAAGAGTGGGCACCTCAGTGTTAATTTTTTTTGGCTATTTGGAAAATGTTTTTAAGTAAAGTAAAATAGCCTATCCATGATCAGAACATGCTTAAACATTTAACAATGAAGGTCTAATATTTCTACTACAATTGCTACAAATTGCTACAAAACCTGTATCCAGTCAATTTTGGGCATAAACAAGAAGTCAGACTTAAAATTAAGTCATCAAAATGTACTTAAAGTACTAAAAGTAGAAAGTACTCCATTATGCATAATGTCCCGTTTCACAAGTTTTCAAATGTATACATTGTATACAAATCTTTTGAAAATAGCAGATCTACAAGCTGTGCATGTGCATAGATCTGCTATTTTCAAATGGCAGACATAGGGCTGAAGTGGTGAAGTTTTGTAGTAATAATCAAAATCGACAAAGTAACTAGTAACTTAAGTTTTCAAATAATTGTAGTGGAGTTAAGTACAATATTTGCCTCTGAGATCGTGAGATGTGGTGGAGTAGGCCTAGCCATGGTTCACAAGACGCTCGTCTGTCACAAGCGTCATGGAACCACTTGTTCCTGGTTTGTGTTTTTTTTACATTTACAACTGCTAAATCTACATGAACGTTCAGATTTCAAATATAAAGTGCTTACTTCACTGCCACGGATATAACCAGTTAAAGCGCACTGGTTTAAGTACCCTTATCTTCCGTATTGTTCAATAAAAAGCTTTTGAATCCAATCGCCAGCAATTTTCTCCGAATTTTCTTCGATGCTTTCAACTGCGCGAACCTATCGGTTGGGGGGTGTATTGCACTC
The DNA here is from genome assembly GCF_963280865.1 of Gymnoscopelus braueri. Classification (NCBI taxonomy): domain Eukaryota; kingdom Metazoa; phylum Chordata; class Actinopteri; order Myctophiformes; family Myctophidae; genus Gymnoscopelus; species Gymnoscopelus braueri. The sequence continues at coordinate 23,741,648 of NC_137620.1, read as the reverse complement.
TGATACATTATTAAAAATAAAATAGAAAATGGCCGCCGATCGGATTAAAATGCTTTTAATTGAACAATGCGGAAGATACGGGTACTTAGGCCAGTGCACTTCAACTTGTTACATCCATGGCTTGGGGGTAAGTACTTTGTATTTGAAATCTGAACGTTTATGTAGATGTGCCAGTTGTAAATGTAAAACATTCACAAACCAGGAGCAAGTGGTTCCATGACAGTCATGGTATGACAGTCATGTTAAGAGTAGGCCTAGAAGTAAAAGTACTGAAAACTGTAAATACTCTAGTAAAGTTGTACTTAAGTACAGTATTTGAGTAAATGTACTTAGTTACTTTAGTTTACACCACTGCGAAGAAGCTCTAGAATGTTCTAATTAAAGTTTAATCACAGATAAACGTAGCTTACCTTTTTCGTTTTTCCACATGGTACTTTCAGGTTAGGCTGGTAAACTCTCAGGTCAGAGCGTCCAGCAGACTCCAGCTGCAGGCAATTTGGCAACAGAGTTGTTGCCAGATTGTGTGAGAGAAATAAGCAACCAGGTCTAGGAAAACAAGCCTAAAAGAAGCAACTTAAAGGAGGAGTTCACCCAAAAAATTACATATTTTCTATCAATTACACACCCCATGAAGCCTTGAATTCATGGATTTATTTTTGTTTTTGTGGCATTCCTAAGCCAATAATTTGTGTGTCCGGTAGGAGACACAAATAATCTACTTTGTGTCTCCTACCGGATACATTAGCCGGTAGGAGACGGGAATCAATTTATTGGCTTAGGAATGCCACAAAAACAAAAATAAATCTATGGATTCAAGGCTTCATGGGGTGTGCAATTGATAGAAAATAAGACATTTTTTGGGTGAACTACTCCTTTAAGCCACATCACATGAGCACCTTTAAACCTATATGCGTCGGATATTTCAAATGAGCTGATTTTCAAAATGGACATGTCGCGTTATGAGCTTGTAAATCTGCTAATTTCAAAAACTCTTGCAATAAAATGAGGAATATTAGAATATATTTTTGAAACATTCTAACAACACAAATGCTCCAGCTGGGCACAAAACGTCTTCATGAAAATATTTGAGAACCACTGGTTTAAATATATATATATTTAAAGCAAGCCTTAATAAGCAACTACACTTTAGAAACATGCCCAAAAAACTGCAACCCGCAACTAATAAGCCAATAATTATTTACTAGCGACTTTACAGAAGAAGTTGCCTCCTTCTCCGTCTAACGCTATGGACCAGAGCTAGCAGGGAGCCAAGAATTTCAATTAACTTGTTCAAATTAATGATGAAATGTCTGTATTTATCTGTTAGTGATTATTGTGTTATTGAATTATTGTTACAAAAAAAAAGGCAAATCAGAACAAAATTATTGACAAGGTATTGTCTTAAAAGTCCTTAAATTGTCACTTGCACTGTCATCTGGGGACCCCCCCAAAATCATGTGGGGAGTCTGGGGACCCGTCCCCTAGCCTCGGAAACCCATGCTTTTTTTTTTAGGGGACCCCCGACCCACAGGTTCAGAACCAATGCTCTAAAACAGCACTATACAGGTGGCTGCAATTTGTAACTAGACCCTGTAAAAAGTCTAAGCTTTATCATCAATAGCTTACTATGTTTTTGCATAGTATTGTATATGTGTCTGTCTGACTAAATGTTTCAATGAATTGAGTAGGCTACACAGGACCCCAATGGTAACAAGCCATCGTGCTTTCTTGGGTTTTAAGTAGGTAGAATACGACTCTTGTAGACGTATTTATGATTCTGACGTTTAACGTCAGAATCATAAATACATCTACGAGAGTCGTATTCTACGGCTAGGTTTTAAGCATCGTCTAGCATCCTTTTGTATAGAACCAATAGCCTACTTCTGTACTTTTTTTGCAAACTGTTAATAAAGTATTCAATCAATCAATCTTGGTGTTCTGTCATGACAGTTGTTTAAATGAGTAGATGTAGAGATTAAAAATGAAAAGGATAAGCAGCCATCTCCGACAATATTCTTCATTAAAATACTGGTGACAGAGATTTGGTTCCCCCAAGTCCAGGTGGCCTCAATTATGGGTTAATTAACGTTAATGACTTTGCCAATTTGAGGCCTAGTTTCCCCTTGCTGAATTCATGCACAACTGCATTGAGTTTATTCTAGTTCGTCTTTAAGACAGCGGTTCCCAAACGTTTTAGCTCGAGACTCAAAAGTGAAATTTGAGGTCTCTACAAGCTCACAACATGTCATGATGCCAGATCATGCCACGTGTTGTGTTGTGAGCTTGTAGATCTGCTATTTTCAGTACTTCTTAAAAGTATTTTTTCCCTCTAATTAATGGATTTTAATGGAATTCGTTTGAAAACGTATGAAAACTGTTGTGTGTATTTGTGAATGTGAGTTGTGAATTTCATGGGAAAATCTTTTGAAATAATAATAATTTAAAACAAAATGTAGAAGAAAAAAGGGGTAGGCCTATTGTAGAGTAAAAAAAATAAAATGATCTCAAATACTCTTGTAGTTACTTGATTCTATACCCATAGAATGTTATGTTTTTTTTCATCCATATGGGTATGGGAACGGCCTGAACAGGGACTCATCGGTGCCATATCTGTACTGAACATGTGTAATGTTATTAGAAGCCTATGTTGATGTCATAAGCTGTAAGAACATAATCAAATCTTGTAGAAAAATCTTTTTAGGCACTTGAAGCTGTCATTGCGTTGACTGTGTCTATTGTTAATGCATACATGTGAAACTAACCGCTACCTCAGGAAACCCCCCCACCACGAAACCCCCCTTCTGTTACTTTTTAGTCAAAAGTTTTTACTGAGAAAACTTCTCCTGTACTGAGGTGTCAAACCGCATCCTGGTTGATGTTTACGGCAGGCCAAGGATGGCAGTTTGGTACCTTCTCGCATAGCAACAGCGCAGCAACCGAGGGGTACATGAGAGTCTGCATCCTGTATGAGAACACAGTTGCTTCTGCCCGCAAACAGCTCCCAATAAACCTATTTTGTACTTTAAACCGTATTTTTCTTGTCAGAAGGTAGAATTATTTTGTCTTAAGTGAGTTTTTCCACCACAGTATTCACTCGCGACCCATAAAAATTGGTCCGCGACCCACATATGGGTCCCGACCCACTGTTTGGTAAACAGTGATCTATAGATCTATCTATTTTGTCCATGTACTGTAAATATACACGTTCTAACATTTCAAAATGTCAGATAATATTTCAGATGTATCATTTTGCCTAGGTACTAGGTAGCCTACCCTGCTGTATGAAGAGGAAATAATGAGGGGATTATGACAGTGGTTCTCAAAGTGGGGTCCAGGGACCCTCAGGGTCCAAATGGACCGTTCCAGGTCTGTAACAGCACAGGTCGATTTTGGTTCCATTTGTACAGGGTTATGAGGGTCCTTGAAATTAAAAAGTTAAAAACAACTGCATTGGAGGAATAAGGGCTGTAGGGGTATAAGATGGAGATATGAGGGGTGAGGGGAGGAGAGAAAGTGATGGAGTACGAGTGAGGGGCTTGAAGCGGGGTGAGGGGAAGGCGGAGAAGTGGTTGAAATAGGGAAGACGAGGGGATGAGAAGGGGGCAGGGTAAGCGTGATTTAGATGTAGATCGTTCCAAACGGCGGGCAGAGAAGAACCCTTAATCTTTGGCTAGGGGTTCGTATTGTGTGGCGTCCCAATAGATTGAGCAGCTATGGACTTAATGAGAAGACCCCCCCCCCTTCAATCTGGAACCTTGGACCATGCAGACAACTTCGGTGTTCTTCTGAAAACTACACACTAGACACAGCCTCTCAATCCTTCAACTTTTACTCATATATGGTCCTCCATGTTGGGATACATGGCTCTGTTGCCATGCCTTTCTTATCACTCAGTGTTCTCTATTTGGTAATATGACCTGCTACTGCAACCCCATGGCACATTCTGACAGATATATTTAGCAGTGCTAAATAAACAAAATGACTCAGAGAGAACACTCAATAGAAATCCTCCTTGTTAATGAAACACTTGAATCTTCATTGTGAAGCAAAGAGAATATTACGTCACACATTAACTTCCATGTCACTTGTCTTTCTTCAAATATATAACCGTTATTATGCTCACATTTTGTACTTGTGATCACTCTTATTTTGCCTGCATCCTCAATGTGTTCATTATGTTGATTCATGCATAAAGTAGAAGCCTGTTGTTTGAGAGTGATGTTTTGTTTCCACCAGCTACTCTGAGCTCAAAGATCTGAATTATACTGCAATACTCCCATATCTGGTTAGTACCTCACCTCCATCCACATGGACTTCACTAATTAAGCAGCCTTCAATCCCAACAACACAACTCCACCCTAGATTTTAAAACAGCAGGTGAACATCAGGAATCAAAATAATATACAGTAAGTAACTGGCATTATACTGCATACTTTCATTACATGAGCATATGTGGTGAACTGCAAGACATACCCAATCCATATAACCATGAACATGAACTGAAAGATAACACTTTTATTTAACTCATCGAGGTTGGTTTAACGACAACAAACAGCAAAAATAGCAGATCTACAAGCTAAGTGTAGGGTTTAAGTGTTGAAAGACAGTTTATTATAAAGTTTGAGAAAGAGAAGATGTTTATGAATAGGGGACTGATTTGTCACAACTCTTCTTTCTGAGGCTTCTCTAAATAAGCCAAAAACCTTTTTGCTTCATCCAATTTCTGCACCATTTCCTCATTCTCATAAATCATCTTGAACAACTCCTGTCTGACTTCGACAATCAAGTTGTCCATGTGTTGAAATATGGGCTGCAGCGTCCTCAACTCAGGGGGGCCTCTCGCAATGATGTCCTGCATCGTGTCAGTATGCCGTTCCCATTCAGCGAACATCTCCACAGAGGTTTTACGGATTAACGTATTTCTCTCCTGGTGGGGCAAAGAAGTTCATATTTGTAGTCTGTTAGCAGCTAAGGCATTGTGTAACATGTTATGTTATAATATTCTGTTTGAGGGTGCTTTGTGTAAGTAACGCACAAGTAATATAACAGAACACCGACACAGAAAGTAATATTGTAACGCAACTTACTTTTAATTAAAGTAATACGCTGTATGCAGTATCTTACATTTTGAAAGTAACCCTACCCAACAACACTGTCAGTTATTATGGATGAGTTAAAGTGTACTACCTCTATTCTAATGTGAAATATTATTTTTGTGCTAACAACCCTTTCCATAGTATAGTGATTACTTAATGACTCTTACTTTTTTTTATTTTTATCCCGCGATTTTTGTAACCCATTTCTTTCACCCGGTGCCAATTTCCTAAGTGATCCTGGGCGCTACACCAGCCCTACACCAGCGCTACACCAGTCCCTCACAGCCAGGGCCGAGCTCATGCTTCCTTCAATGCATGAGAGCCAACTGACCTTCTTGTCACCTGACAGGGGGGAGTTTCCCCGGTAGGACGTAGTGCGTGGAAGGAACACTATATTCCAACCAGTTCCCTTCCCCTCCATCAGGCGCCCCGGCTGTCATGGGGGAGGCGGTATAGCGACCAGGATTACTACATGTTTTTGTGAGGGTATTAACTACCTTAGGAGACACAGGGAGAACATGCAAACTCCACACAGAGTAGGCCCTTTCGCCAACCCCACCTAGGGTATGGGCGCTGATGACGCGGAGGAGAAGACACGCCCCCAGCACCCACAGCGTCCCCGGCGGGAATCTAACCCAGGACCTTCTAGCTGTGAGGCGACAGCGCTACCGACTGCGCCACCGTGCCCCCTTAATGACTCTTACTTAAGTGATTCTACTGTAGCTGACAACCCATTTAGACCTGAGGCCGATTCTAAAAACCTGACCTATGTTTTCTGAAAAACGTCAGATTTTAATTAAAAAATGTCACAAAAAAATATATTTCAGAATTTGTTGCTATAGTATAGCAACAGCTAATGTTACACAAAGATGTTCCCGGATTTAAAGGTATAACAACGTATAGAGGTGTTCCAGGTCTAAATGGGTTAAGAAGTAGAGATTTTCTCACCTTTGCAGCTTCTGCATTCTGTACGATACGACGTGCCTCCTTCAACTGCAATTAAGAGTAAAGATAAGTGATCAAGATAAAAAAAGATATGTGCAGAATAAAATGCTATGCATATCAATGGCTCCTCACCATCCAATCTGGGAACTCTTTTGGAGAAACAAATAAATGCTTTTATGGCTCTCCTGGTGGGGGAAATTAAAGCTGGTTGCTTCTATTAAGCCTGCTTAATAGTTTGTCACACGATGGTGTCCACTGATTATACATTAAGATGATGCATGGTATGTGGTGTCTCAAATATAGCCACATTGAGACTCACCTGAATCAAATATAACTAGAAAAAGTGCTCCTCGGAGCACAAGTCTCCGCCAGGTCAGGTAGATTATTGTGGCCTCCTGGTGGCGCTATAATAGGCCAATGTGAAAAGGGTGCCATTTCTTCTTAGGCCTTGCACGACAATCGGACACTGCATTCATGATTTGAGGCATTTTGTTCCAAAAATGTGGTTTGCTAAATTAGACCTGCTGGTGGCGCTATAACAGGCCAATGTGAAAAGGGTGGCATTTCTTCCTCGGCCTAGTGGGAATGTGCGTACAAAATTTCACGGAAATCGCACACTGCGTTCATGATTTGAGGAATTTTGTTCAAAAGGTATCCATCCTGCAAACTTTGGAAGCCAATGTTAGCCAAGTAGGATGGAATATGAAATATCAGACACATCCATCTTGATCACATGACTATAGAGATACTGTGCACCGATTTGCGTGGTTTTTGGACAGAATGTGAAGGAGTAAGAGCAAAAAAAATGTTTTACAAAACTCTAAAAGGCATATGTTTTTCCTTGGCCTCTAGGGAGTGTGCGTGCAAAGTTTGACGCAGATCGGTGCAGTTATAGCTAAAAACGTGAATTGGCCTGTTATAGCGCCACCATGAGGCTGATGTGAACGTTTTCAAGTGGCATTTCTTCCTGGGCCAAGTGGGAATCTCTGTGGAAAATTTCACGGAAATCGCATGCTGTGTGCATGATTTGAGGCATTTTGTTCCAAATGAACCAATCCTGCATACTTGGGAAGCCAATTTTAGCCAATCAGGATGGAATATGGAAAATCAGACAGATCCGTGTTGATCACATGGCTATAGAGATACTGTGTACCGATTTGCGTGTTTTTTGGACAAAATCTGTAGGAGTAATAGCAAAAGTCGGCCTCATGGTGGCGCTACGACAGGCTGATCTGAAAAATGTGGGGCAGAGGTTCTGCTGTGGCATCCAGGGAGTGTGTGTGCGCAGTTTCACAGCGACAGGGCCAACGGTGGCGGAGATTAGCTGGTCGCAGACAGGACGGACACACACACACAGACACACGGACGGACGGACGGACGGAGGGCAAAACATATTCTCTCGCCATGCCTTTCGGCCTGGCGGAGACAATAAACATATAGCACAGAGAGAACATATAATAGAGGTGTGAAATAGAAAATTATAATAACATGATTAGTCACACTCATACAGCAATTCCTTAATGACTTACTTCACTGACTGTAACTTCACCTCCAAAAGTAAAGTTACTCTCCATGCAGTTGTCCAGACTCAGCAGACACAGTAGACTGAACATCAAACCCAGCACTCTGGTAGTTCCAGTCATACTCCTGGTCACTCCTTTGTCTCCAGACATTGTTGTTCTGCCAAGAGGGAAGATCACTACAGTAAGTATACAAGAGAGCCAGCATACACTACAGGACATAGACAGATTTTATTTTTTAAAGAGGCGAGACTGACTGGAAAGCTGCTGGCCAGGAGGTCAAGGCCGTGCTGGACTGTCAACTCTGCTGCTGCTTGTTTTTTATGCTCTCAACTTTCTCAATAAAACCTTCTATACTTCAGAGCAGTATATATAGACTTTTAGAGCAGTGGTTCTCAAACCTTTTCCTGTCAAGAACCCCCAAATTGATGTCTTTTTGGCCGTGGACCCCATTTGAAAATATATTTTGTGCCAGGGACCCCCAGAAGATAAGATTTGTGTAAAAAAAATCAAACACTTTCAAGATGTTGCTGTGCAAGCGCTGTGAGCTTGTATATATGCTATTTTTGAATAGCCAACATATACAATATGGATACAAGTGGTAAAAATTATTGTGATGTTGTATTAACACATTTTGCTGGGGACCCCCTGGAACTGTGAGGCTGTGAGGTAAGGCATTTAAATAGTACATCAAGTAGCCTACACTTATCTATGTGCATTAGTGCAAGTGAGCAAAACAAGCATGGTTATTTGTGGATAAATGCAGTTTTTGTTGTATTTTTATTATTCATTCTTTGTTCTTTTGTTCTTTTTGTTTTTTGTACGCATTCTAGTTCAGTGATCTGACTGCCGCAGGAAAAAGCTATTTCTAAGACACCACAAGCAGATGCCAGAGTGTGTATATATTGTGTGCACTTCCCCAGTTTCTTTCCCCCTTTATAATAATAATGTGCATAGTGTAACTTTTTCAATTGAACAAAACTCCTTTTTGAATTTCAGATCTATAAACAATATAAAACTTAAATAGTTCAATTAGCCGAACATAGAATTCTAATACATCGGAAGTCGCACAAATGTTAGTAATTACAGTATTAATCACAAAATTACAGTATTAATACCAATTTCTCCAGTGGTAGGCCTAATTGTATTTCAGAGTGTTGTGCATATCTTGTCATTGGTGTAGATTTCAAGCTAATGGCAAATAGCCTCTCTGTCTTCATTTGCATGTTAGAAGCCACGACTGTAAAATAAAAGTTTGAAAACCCTGTCAATTATGTCATCGGTGTGGATTTAAGGCTAATCTTTTCAGGGGCCTGCTACAGTTCAATACATTTTAATGTTTACTTTCACTCTCTATATAACAGCCATGGAGGTAGTATGATAACACTGTATGGACACCCTGTCTGTCTCCTTCATTATGATGCAGTCTCAATGCTCCCATTAGTTCCTCCTGTACAAGTGTGCAGTAAAATCACTACTATACAGTATATGACACCGGTGAACAACAAATCTCTTTTTAATCTATCAGCTTAGTCCCAATGCATTTTCCTAACACTCCAAGTGGTTTGTGATGAGTATGTCAGAAATTATCTTGAAAAATAGCATACTGATTAATTAGCACATACTATGTAGCATTTGGTATGCACCTTTGGACACAGCCTTGTTGTAATTCTTGGAAAGAGAGACACTGCAATATCGTCAGCTTTAAATCTTATCGACTCTGTGACAAATTGTCTTTAGATGTGAGACTTGAAGTCTTTTAAAAGTCTTTCAAAAGTATTTTCAAAGATTTCTAGCGTGATAAGGTGTCTTTTAAAAGTGTTTTTTAAATCTTTTCAAAGTTTTGTAGTGTATGGTAGGCATAAGATTGCAAAAGCTGCGTCTGGCTTGAGACTAGTCCGCTGTGCCTGTGAGTCTGTGACACAGCGCTTCCTGTGAGTTCCCCGACATAATGGCTGAATCTGACATCAATCTTTTTTCTTCTCTTTATTTTTTTCAGCGGTTATCTTAGTAACCAGATTGAGCTAACGCTGAAGGTTTTGTGTTCCTATGTGAGGCATTTATTCTGTTTGGTAAATCAGGATCTCTGTTTAGCTCAGTATGGTCAAGTTGGCTGGTTGAACAGGGACTGTTGTCTCAGTTAGGACTGGTGGCATAACATACAGTATTTACACCACCAGGCACAAGTGCAGGCTATTTCAGACAGGCCCCCCTCCACCAAAACCCCTCCAGTGGTGGGTGTGCTAATTTTGGAGCACACACACACACACACACACACACATAGATTCCGCAAGTGGACTTGACACACAAATACACATACATAACACACACATGACACGGTAATAATAAAAACTCATATTACTGTCAGCTACTTTAAAACCAGCACACTTTTAAAACCAACACAAAAATGTAGGACGTTACCTTCAACACACGACAAGCTGGCAAATAAGCAGTTTACAGACTCCCTAGAGTAGGTACATGCACTGTGTATGGCTCATGAATGTGCACCGTGCACTGGCAGAGGCTGTCCCGCCTTTCATTTGTCACATGATGAAATAGAGATGTGACATTGGACAACAACATTACCCAGCATAGGCATATGACAAACTTCAAATAAAAGTATTAATTTAATTGAATATTTATTTTGCTTAGTTTTTATAACTTATTATTAACATATTTTGTTATCAGACAATTTTACCAAAACATATTAAAACCACACAGCAGGACACTGATTGTAGTTTGATATGAGTTGCTAACTTCTTTCAATCTGAATCACTTGCAAAGGGCCCGTTCTCTGCCCAACATACCGCAGGTGGGCACGGGCCCCCACCCAACTGTCTATAGCTACGCCACTGGTCCGTCAGACCCATGTGTTTACAGGATAATGGAGACGACACTCGCAGAATGTTTCTTATTTTGAGAGCATCGTTCCACTTTAAAGCATTAAAACATAGAGGCTTACTATACAATGCTTTTTTTTAACCTTTATTTACCCCGGGAAGGTTCGCTGAGAACAAATGATCAAACACCCTGCTTCAACCTTTAAATATTTAACCAGCATAAAACCACATTGAGACTAATGTCTTAAATTTATTATCAATTGCAACAAATGAGTGCTATTACTTACAACATTTTCGTTTACTAGAGGTTCGGCCCGACATCTAGAGATCTGCCACTAGACGGAGGAGGAATAAGTCTGTCACATGACCAGACAGTCATTGTAATCATACTGTTTACAATGGGACCAGCTGTTTGAATGACAAAAGGTCTTATTTCAATCTTTACAGAGTTCCTATTCTAAATAGTTGGTTGTTATGGTGAGACGCTGCCCAGCTGAGAGACAGGAACAGTATGTGTCACCGACACCCTGGTCAGAACAAAAGCCATTGATGTGCATAATATGTTTGATTAAGTCAAGACAGGCCTTCAGACCAAGGTGTAAACCACACCCAGCTAGACCAGTTGTCAGGACCAACAATATACAGTTAACAGAAATATAATATGCATATGACCAGGCCTGGAATTTCGTTATTTTAGGGGCAAGCTGGGGCATTAAGGCCACTGGCCTTAATGCCACAGTGGCATGCACAGTGGCCTTAATGCCCCAGCTAACTGTACCACTTTCTCCTCTGTCTCTTTCTTGTCAATATGTAGACACCAGTGTCTCTTGTCATGTAGACAGACGCCTGTCTTTTGTTGAGATTCTGAATTATTAACTCCCCATCTTTAAACCAATCCAGTGACTTTGATTGGTGCTGGGCTGAGCATGGATCAGATTACAAGTACCATTATTTTTTTTTCTTCACTGCAGATAGTCTAAATATAAAATAAAAAATCCTTAACCTTTAAATTAAATGTATTCTTTCAATGGACTAAAATCTTGTTTTATTTGATGGCATTTGGCCTTTGTGCCCTCAAAAAACACCAGAAGCCAAATGGCCTTGCCTTGCCCCTAAAATAACGAAATTCCAGGCCTGGTCATGTGCATATTATATTCTGTTAACTGTATATTGTTGGTCCTGACGTCTGGTCTAGCTGGGTGTGGTTTACACCTTGGTCTGAAGGCCTGTCTTGACTTAATCAACCATATTTTGCTCATCAATGGCTTTTGTTCTGACCAGGGGGTTGGTGACACTGTTCCTATCCATCAGCTGGGCAGCGTCTCCCCGACACAACCAGCTATTTAGAATAGGAACAAAGATTGAAATAAGACCTTTTGTCATTCAAACAGCTGGTCCCATTGTAAACAGTATGATTACAATGACTGTCTGGTCATGTGACAGACTTATTCCTCCTCCGTCTAGCGGCCGATCTCTAGATGTCGGCCCGAACCTCTAGTAAACGAAAATGTTGTAAGTAATAGCACTCATTTGTTGCAATTGATAATAATTTTAAGACATTAGTCTCAATGTGGTTTTATGCTGGTTAAATATTTAAAGGTTGAAGCAGGGTGTTTGATCATTTGTTCACAGTGAACCTTCCCGGGGTAAATAAAGGTAAAAAAAAAAAAAGCATTGTATAGTAAGCCTCTATGTTTTAATGCTTTAAAGTGGAACGATGCTCTCATAATAAGAAACATTCTGCGAGTGTCATCTCCATTATCCTGTAAACACATGGGTCTGACCAGTGGCGTAGCTATAGACAGTTGGGTGGGGGCCCGTGCCCACCTATGTTGGGCAGAGAACGGGCCCTTTGCAAGTGATTCAGATTAAAAGAAGTCAGCAACTCATAACAAACTACAATCAGTGTCCTGCTGTATGGTTTGAATGTGTTTTGGTAAAATTGTCTGATAACAAAATATGTTAATAAGTTAAGCAAAAATAAATCTTCAATTCAATTAATACTTTCTTATTTTATTTGAAGTTTGTCATATGCCTATGCTGGGTAATGTTGTTGTCCAATGTCACATCTCTATTTCATCATGTGACAAATGAAAGGCGGGACAGCCTCTGCCAGTGCACGGTGCACATTCATGAGCCATACACAGTGCATGTACCTACTCTAGAGAGTCTGTAAACTGCTTATTTGCCAGCTTGTCGTGTGTTGAAGGTAACGTCCTACATTTTTATGTTGGTTTTTAAAAGTGTGCTGGTTTTAAAGTAGCTGACAATAATATGAGGTTCTTTTATTATCATGTTTGTGTTTATGTATGTGTATTTGTGTGTCAAATCCACTTGCGGAAGCTCTGTGTGTGTGTGTGTGTGTGTGTGTGTGTGTGTGTGTGTGTGTGTGTGTGTGTGTGTGTGTGTGTGTGTGTGTGTGTGTGTGTGTGTGTGTGTTCCAAAATTAGCACACCCACCACTGGAGGGGTTTTAGTGGAGGGGGGCTCGTCTGAAATAGCCTGCACTTGTGTGCCCTGTGGTGTAACTACAGGGCTACACTCCCTGTTCAACCAGCCAACTTGACCTACTGAGCTAAACAGAGTAAACAGAGAAACTACAGTAACCTAGCTGTGAGTGTGTGTGTGTGCGTGTGTGTGTGTGTGTGTGTGTGTGTGTGTGTGTGGTATATATATATATATATATATATATGTGTAAGGTAAGGTTGTTTGTTTGTGTCCTTACCTGTGTTGTTGTGATGCTGATGTCAGAGTGACTTTGAGAAGCAGGCTCTCCAGGCAGGTGAATGAAGACAAAATAAAAATGACATGAAGTCTTTTTTTATATTCAAGGCAACTCCTCCCTCAAGTGACACACACACACACACACACACACACACACACACACACACACACACACACACACACACACACACACACACACACACACACACACACACACACACACACACACACACACACACACACACACACACACACACACACACACACACACACACACAAGCTTGGGGGAGGAGCTGCCTTGAATAAAAACAGACTTATATGTTTGTGGATGGATACTAGTTTCTCTTCATTCACATGCCTGCATTGCCTGCTAGTCACTCTGACATCAGCATCACAACAACACAGGTAAGGACTAAGGACACAAACAGCGTATCTATTCTATAGTATAATATGCCAGGTGAGGTCATTTGTCGACCTGGTCATTTGTAGACCTGGCAGCTGTGTATTGTTTCAATGTACAGATTATATATTTTTTGATAATACTGTTTAGACTGATAGGTTCTTGGTTTACCTATGATCCTAGATTACTCTATGTCTATGCATTTGATGTATTTCCTCGTGTTTGCTTACTGTAAATCGCTCTGGATTAAGAGGGTCTGCTAAATGCCTAAATTGTAATTGTAAATAATATGCCATAGATACACCTATACTGTATAATAGGAAGGTTTTATTGTTATAACTTTCTAAGTGAATTTTCAGTATTGACTGACTGAGTACAAAGTTTGACAAACAATAAGTTCACACAAATCTACCTACTAAGGTCTACCTACAAATTGAATACAGAAGTGTCAAAGTAATTCTGAAATAAGTATCATTTAAGATAACTCATAGTTTTGTGTGTTTGTATATCCATTAGAACAGCTGATGTGTAGCTAAGGCAGGGAACATGGTTGTGGTCATGGTCATGTACCTTTGATCATGTTAGCACCCATGGGTGTAGATCAATATCTTCCCCAGCTGCAGTTGTGTGAGCCAGCGCCTTTCCCCAAAGGTGTGTGTTGGTATTTATGTTAAAGGTATTTGCTGCTTGTCATGACCAGGACAGCTGTATAGCTCTGTTGTCCTGTGTATTTTCAAACCGCATCATTATAGATGACGCTTAGGTCAACGCGATGGGCTGGTAGCTCTCCTTGTTATTGTTTGGCAAGGTACTTTGTGTCCCCAACCGGAACCGCTGCTTACCGGTCCACTGGTCATCAAATTATTGGCTTAGGAATGAGACAAAAACAAAAAAGTATCCATGAATTCAAGTCTCCATGGGGTGACTAATCGATAGGGGGAAAAAAGTCATTTTGGGGGTGAACTATCCCTTTAATGTACACATTTTAGTGTCACTGTGGCACAGAGTGAGACTAGACGAAGAAAGAAAAGTAGTAGTAGCCTACACAACCGATTCAACAATAATTTCTTCAACACACCTTCCTCGAAGGAAGAAAGTTATGCTATAGATATAATAATAAGTCATGGTGCTGGACAACAACTTTTATAGGATCAATAATAGTCATCCTAAAGTAAAAGCCCTTACACAATATTCTGAATCAATCATGAATGATCTTGGCAATGAATGACAATAGAGTGTAAGTCATGGGGATCACCATGACCTGGCTCAACATCTGACTTTGTACTGACCTGGCTTTGATCACTTAAAAGTTTAACCCTCTAGTGAAACAGACTTGACTTACAGCTTGGACTGCTTTTTTCCGTCTACACCGAATCCCTTTGCCAAAAATAGCCTGCAACGCGTTGTAGGCTTGTAGATCAGCTATTTTTGGCTAATGTCCCCCCCAGGATATTCCATTAAAACCGGGAAAGCATAATTTTAGATTTTAGCTTTGCTATTCAAAAATAGCAGATATACAAGCTCACAGTGCGTCACTTCGTGCCACACTGGGAGCTTGTGCATCTGCTATTTTTGAAAAATCTGGAAAGTGTTTGAAAGATGTTGAATAATTCTATCTAGCCTGGGCAAGGACAACAGATGTTGCTTATCTGTTATAGCCAGATCGGCCACACGTCCCGTTAGGACCCAGGAGTGTCAGAGGGCTCTCTTTTTGTGGTTTGGAAAACAATGACAGGAAAACCAGTGTCCCGGATGCGCATATGAGTAGACGATTACCTATTCTTTTCTAATCACTCAATGTCCTGTATTCCCTCTCTGCAGAACAATAATGCCTGGTGCCAGAGCTCTCCTGGGCTTGCTGTTCAGTCTGCTGTTTTCGCTGTATCTGCTTATATCTACAAGAGGGCGCCCACAGTGCTCACAGCCACTGGTAAATTATTGTTAAGAAAAACGGTGCACTACTACCGTATTTATTTTCTGACTTCTGACAAATTTCAAGTAGGCTTGATGCAGCATCATGTTCAATGTACATGTGACATTTAGTGCAAACTGCAGTGCAAAAATGTGATTATACTAAGTTGGGCAGTGTTATGGAAATAATATATTGTCCATGCAGAAGGTGAATGCATATCTTCGAAGTTTATTCAGAAGAAGAGTATCGAGCCAACAGCATCAAAAAACAAGCATGTTTCTCTTGAATGTCCTGTCCCCCCCAAAGCCCAAGAGGGCCTCTACCCTGAGCTCACTGTAATGCTCCTCCCCGCGTGGTGTCCCCGCCAAGCTCTCTTAAAAGAAGTCCCTCTCATATCTTATTCTTTTCTTAGTCCCTCTCTCCCAAGCCACTGAAGCAGGCCCAAGAATCAGTCCAATGACCAAGAAACAATAGGTGTGGCATGGCCTTTTACATAGCTTGATCAAAAGGGTTGATTCAACACAGAGGAATAAACACAAAGGAGGTGTCTTACCCCCTGGCCCCCTCTGGCCAGGGCCAGAGGGGGCCAGAGGGGTAAGACCCCATGTCTCTCCCCATTTACTGTCAGCCTACTTTCTCTATCCCTCTCTAAAAAATAAAGGCAAAATGTTTAAAAAAATAACAGTGCACAATACACTGAGAGAGATAGATACACTGCAGAGTGGTTCAACGCAGGTCAGTAAATTGACAATGAAAACGGTGTGTCACTCACCCATCATTTGTGTTATCTTCTTCTCCCTGGGATAAGAGGCGAGAGTTTCATAAAAGGCTTACAGTCTCTGAGAGACACAGTAGCTGGAGAAAGGTTATCCTGACCTAATCTCTCAAGAACCTCCCAGATTCAGAGCTGCAGCAGAGGGCACTGTTTTTCAATTTTTTTGACGATGGGTTCCCAGATTGATCCTGACCCGATAGATACAGCAAGGGAGGAACTGCATCTATAAGTGTTTTTAAAAGCAAGTACTCCAGTACTTTAACTTAAGTAAAAAGTTGACCGAGCAACTTTCACTTCTAATTAGGTCAGGAGCGTAGCTGTTTCCTTAGCATGAAGCAGCTTGATGTACAAGTACACCCTTGGACATGATGCTATAGTATGTCACAGGGACTTACCCCCAATATAACCCTGCTGAGTGCCAAGCAGGGAGGCATTGGGTACAATTCTTAGTCTTTAGTATGACTCGACCGGGAATTGAACCTCGACCTCCCTTTGTCCACCATTGTGACTAATGTGAATTGGATAAACATCATTTTGTTCTTCAACCGATAGGTTGATGATGTGAGATGATTTTAGTTCCAGTCATTTTGTTAAGAAGGCGAGGAACCGTTGACATTTTCATAATGCTTATCACCTGATTGCACACTAACCTTAACTTCTTCATTTATGTTTACTGTTAATTGCAGGACGATTCGGTGGTGCGTCGGGCCATAGAAAAAGCAGAAGCTGACACGGTGAGAAAATCTCTATTTTTCAACTGTTTCAACTACAATAGAATCACTTAAATCTGTTAAGAGGCAATTAAACAGCTATTTAGACGTTATTTAAACTTTAGACTCATGCTAGTAGGTTCATTCTTTACCTTGTGGTATATAGTTTATTTGAGGCACTACACTGTTCTCTCTGCACTCTGTTTATGTGAATAACTTTCTTGTTTATTGACAAATGCTCATGCTTATTCTCGCTCTGGATGAGAGCATCTGCTACATGCATACATTATAAATTTTAAATTGAAATGCTTGTCAGCACAAAAATAATATTTCACGTTAGAACAGAGGGACTAGTGCTACTGCATGTGATACTGTATAAGTATACTCTATAACTATTCCATGATAACAGACAGTATTGGTTAGGGTTACTTTCAAAATGTAACATATAAAAGTAATAAGTTGTCAAGTGTTATGTGCTTACACAGAACACCCTCTAATAGATCATTCTTGCATACTGTAATGCGTTACTTTACGGTATGCAATGCATTACTCGATGACTGACTAGAAATATGAACTTTCGTCCACCAGGTGACCATTCATTCAGTCCGTAAAACCTCTCAGGAGATGGTTGCTGAATTTGCACGCCATGCAGAAACAATGCAGAACATCATTGCGAGAGGCCCCCCTGAGCTGCTGATGAAGATACAGCCGTCATATCAAAACATGGACACCATGATCGCCAAAGCCAAACAGGAATTACTTTTGTTGAAGGAAGAGCATGAGCTAATGGAGCTGAGCTTGGCTAAAGCTAAAATGGTGTTCGGTCACCTTTTAGAGGGCGGTGCTAATGTAACAGAGTTGTTCACTACCTCAGCCCGTTACAGTAAGGAGCTATGACGAATCACAGGCCAGTCCCTATGCATAACGATCAGCTCATAATGTCAAACTTTCTCTTTAACCACTTGAACCGCAGCATGCCGGAGCATGCCGGTTCAAGCCGATCTACAAGCTCATAGTTTCATTCATCAGAAATCAGATTACGCTTAGTTTCACTTTTGCCATCCAAAGGTACTTCCCCTTCTCCTTAGCAATGCTCTCAGCAAACACATACTGTAGTGTAGTACTAGAGTGCCTCCATTCTGTTCTGTTACACACAATGCCATAGCCTTCTCTTTTTGCTTTTTGCTCCAGTTGTTGAGAAAACCCTTTTTTATTTTTTATTTTATCCCACGTTGTGAGATGAACATTTCACAAGATAGCGTAAGGTAGCGGTTAGCGGTTACTCTAGCAGTCCCCAGGGATAGGAAGTGTTAGGTTGATCGAGAGTCAGCAAATAGGTCTCACAGAGGACAATTAGAGCCCGTGGTGATATGAATGCAATAGAGAAGAGGAGGGGTGGCAAACTAGGCTAAGGGTAAAGCTGATGTCAGGTTTAATTGTTATGAAAACATGTTTATGCCTTTCTGTGGTGAGAACAGTAAAGAGGGTGACGCATGACCCCTCAGAGGTTTGGGAGACAGGGAGATGCCCCGAGTCAGGAGGGAGGGGGATATAGATTCTGGCAACCCCTGAAACCGATATAAATATGTCATGTAAAGGAGAGGAGAGAGAGATTCGTATCATTATGCTGCTCACCACGCTGCTTGCTGTATCTTTGTTGCTGTGAACTCTTCTATAATAAACCCTTGTATGATGTAACTTTCACGACTGGGCATGCGTTCTCATACCACCTCACCTGATATGATGACGATTACAAGGACCTCGTAAATCAACATCTACAGTTGCTTTTGTACTTCGAGGCCGAGACTATTCTTCTTCTCAGTTGTTGTTAAATGTTGCCCAAAGTATTGACTGCGTGGATGAATGTTTTGTTAATCCTTGATTTGTTCAGTAAAAGCGTTATTCACCACATACTGTACACATGTACAGTAATGAAAGTATATAATAAACAATACATCGTTCACAAACAAAAGGCTTTTACTGTGTCGTACACACGGAAACGTCAATGGTGTGTGTGTGTGTGTGTGTGTGTGTGTGTGTGTGTGTGTGTGTGTGTGTGTGTGTGTGTGTGTGTGTGTGTGTGTGTGTGTGTGTGTGTGTATATTACAGTGTATATTTGGCCTGTCAGTTTGGTAAAGGGTTTGAGTGTAAAATACAGTGTGAGATTATGTCAGAAAGATTCCTTTTCAACTCATTATACAAGGTAACACGCACATGCAAACACACTTACCAGGAGGCACACTGGGGAGCGAAGTCAAAGCTGCCACAGGCATACTAGTTTCATTTAGGCAAAAGTTAAACTGTACGGCTAATCTGATTTCTGATTAATGAAAGTGAAAAATAAATGTGTGCATGCATGTACACATTTGTTGTGTACATGCACGCACGCACGCACACACGCACGCACGCACGCACGCACACACGCACGCACGCAAGTGGCTATGATTGCCTTCCAAAGTTTGCGGGCCCTTGGTAGGCAACCCGGCCTGGTGGAGACCTGGGCTCTGAGGAGCACACTTTTCAAGTTGTATTTCTATCTATCGAAATGTGGGTCATGACCAAAAGAACAAGAATGTGGATAAGCAGCTGAAATGTGCTTTCTCAGAATAGATGGCTGGCATCTCCCTTAGAGATATGGTAATCAGTGGTGGAAAAAGTACTGTATGTTAATGTGTGTTTTGTAATTATAATCAAAATCTACAAAGTAACTAGTAACTAAAGTTTTTAAATAATTATAGTGGAGTAAAAGTACAATATGTGTCTGTAAGATTTAGTGGAGTAGAAGTAAAAGTGGGCTACTGAAAATTGGAAATACTACAGTGAAGAAAAAATTCCTCAAAATTGTATCTGTCTATAAATGCTATCGTCTGTCCCCTCCCTGCCCTGAGTATCTCGAGAACCGTTTGATCAATAATCCGGGGCAGTGATGTACTGAGTGGGAAAAAATAGATCTGTCTGTCTGTCTGTCTGTCTGTCTGTCTGTCTGTCTGTCTGTGATCCCTGATATCATCAATATGACGTCACAGTACTGACGTCATAGACTGGCATCCAAGTACTATGATAATAGTGTATGAGATTATGGGGACTGACAAGTAATTAATTGGTCAGTAACATATGCACATATGTAGGGAAAGCCCAAATGCCCCTTACCTGCACGTATGCACCCACGCGTGCACACACCAAGGACACCCGGCCTAATCCCACTGCAACACAATGATAACACAAAGGCATCTGATGGAGGCAGCTGTATGCCATAGATCTTCATACTCATAGCAAGATCTGAGGTAGGGGTATTCGACTGACAGGTTTACGATGCCGTAGCCAAATAAAGCTGACCAGATCACCGGTCAGTGCCCTCTCACTTGACCGGTCAGAGAACTGTCGAGGTGATAAGGTGGCTAATCTCCCACTTCGTCAATCAAGATACTAACCAAACCCCCTTTGGTTAGTGTTTGTTTTCCCAGGTGACTGTTAAAAGGGAACGCTCCACGGGAAACTTCTGGAACTTCCAATTTAACACCCAGTGTGCCTTTCTTTTCTTCGTCCTGTCACAGACAGATGAAATTATTTTTATATTTGTTCTGCATGCCAAATTATGACAATAATTGTTTTGTTGTGTGATAATGAAGATGTTCCAAATTTGGAGACGATTCAATCAATTCCCTGACAAGTTCTACATTGAAGTGTAGAAGCCAGATAACATCTCTTTCCTGTTTGCAGCTCCAAGCTCCAAAGGGGGTTGGGGGGGGGGATATTAACACATCAGATATGCTAATGAGCTAAAGCTGGCAAAGGGCCTGCTTTTTCTTCAACTTTAGGACAAGTTGTTCACTCTCAGTCATTGTCTGTCGTTCTGTATCATTGAATTAATTGACCCACATCCTTTGGCAAATTCTTATAATTATCAGTCACACACACAATTCTTATAATTATCAGTCACACACACACACACACACACACACACACACACACACACACACACACACACACACACACACACACACACACACACACACACACACACACACACACACACACACACACACACACACACACATACACACACACACACAGTCCTAGCTTGAGGGAGGAGCAACCTTGAAGATAAAAAGACCATGAAGTCTTTGGATAGTTTCTCTTCAATCACATGCCTGCTTCTCAAAGTTCCTCTGACTTCAGCATCATAATAACAACAACACAGGTAAGGACACATTTAATATACGTATACATCTCTCATTTCAAAATGTAACATTCGTCATTTTCTTCGATTTGTAATTGAGACATTCCAGTGTGTTTTTCTTTGGATTATTGCTTGCATATTTAAAGAAAAATGTTATTTTTATTTTTTACTAAGCTTCTATATACTGTATGCTTTAACCCATTAAAACCGTGAAAGTATCTGTGTCATTTTAGATTTTAGCTTTGGCTATTCAAAAATAGCCGATGTACAAGCTCACAGCGCGTCACTTCGTGCCGTGCTGCGAGCTTGTACATCTGCTATTTTTTATTTTACATTTTTGAAAAATCTTGAAAGTGTGAGAACCACTGATTCAGAAGGCCTCAGGTCTTAAAGTTGGAAGTGAAATGATGTGGCATACTTTACTCTTTTTAATTGAACCATGGCTATTATTTTAGCAGGATAACCTTCCTTGAAAAGACAGGCTGTATAGTTGCCATTAGCTTGCAATCCCTACCGATAACATCATCAATGGGGTTCGAAGTCCCACAGATGTTGCCTTCGGCATGGTTTTCAAGCTATCCACAGCGTGCCTCAGAGACCCAGAGTGAGTGGACAATCACCTATTCTTTTCTCATCTCTCAAGGCCCTGTATTCCCTCTATCAGCTGCAGAACAACAATGTCTGGAGACAGAGGAATGACCAGGAGTGTGACTGGAGCTACCAGAGTCCTGGGCTTGATGTTCAGTCTGCTGTGCCTGCTGTCTCTGGCCAACTGTCTGATGAACAGAGACACACTGGTACAGAACTATGTTTTTACACTGTGTGTAATATTGAGTACCAAGCACATTGGAACAATAATAAATAATAATAATAGCTAGTACCCAAAGTTGCTTTACATAAGGAAAGGAAGCAAGAGCCTACATAGTACAAAATTGGAGATCTTGTATCCCATGGTTGATGGTTGTGGGGATTGGTTGTTACAAATGTCAGCTGCCTCATGTTTCTACTCATTGTGTTAGAAGGCCACAAGCTGTTTTCATTGTATTTTTATGTAAAAGTTAATTCCACTCTTATCTTTACTCTTAATGTCAGACCAAGGAGGCAATAAGGATCCTGGAACAACAAGCAAAAACTGTAAAGGTGAGTGATTCAATCGCCAACTGTCAACACCAGTAAAGAATCACTCATGTGTGTAAAGAGTCATTAAGCAGTTATTTGATAAGGGCTGTAAGGAAATTGTCTCATTAGAACATCTGGTATACAATATACTCTTAACTCATTCATAACAACTGACGACAGCTATGAACATGACAAAACAAAATGTCATCAATGTATGTCCACTTTCACTCACCAGGAGCGATTTGAGTCTACACGTAACATCCCTTTGGAGATCATGGATAGAACGGAGCAGTATCTAAACGATGTGGAGGTTATAATGGAGGGAGATCCAGAGGTGAAGAATGAACTGATGCCCGTGTTTCAAGTTGTGAGGTCCATGCTTTTTTCAGTCAAAGAGACCCTAGTTAAGGCTGATGGTGATCAAGACACAATGATGCAGGACATCCAAATGACCATAGAAAGAATGAAAAATGAGACGATCAATTACTTCAAGCATCAAAAGCAGTGACAAACCACAGGGCGCTCCCTTCGCATTAAGTTCTTCTCTAATGTAGGTCAAGTACATAAGAGTACAAATTATTTTGTTCTGGTTCCTCATATATTATACAGTAGCAGCATAAAAGGATTATAAACATCTATTTACATGTACTGTTTGTCTGTATGCATGTAAAAGCTTTATAGTGACTTGTGCCAGTGGCTATCAGCTTTTGCACCATTGTTAGTTAGTGATTAGCATTTTCTGAGTTTGTTCTTCTTTTTTTCTGGCCTGATGTGTTAGTGTCTCTTACTTTTCATAACCTTATATTTTAATCAACTTTACCTCAAGTGTCACATGTGGTGTTGTTGTTGTTACTGTGTTGATGAACTTCACATCCTTTTTGTCATGAACATGTGTCAGATTATTCATTAGAAAACATATGGATTTACTATTGGTTGTGCAGTGAAGCATAAGGGGATATTTTAAGCTCAATAAAAATAAATACATGACCTTTAAGGTTGTGGTCCTTGAATGTCTATTATGTATAATAACACACACTGAAACATGGGTTATTTACAGCCATAAAGAAGAATGATATAAACAAATTTTAAAAATAAATAAATAGAAAAACAATGATTTGACATTCTCCAACACAAACTGATTTTCCTTCAGGGCAATAATCATCCTGGTTGGCAAGGATGCTAGAATCGGGTTATCTTTTTGCTGTGGTTCAGTTTGTATAATAATAATAACAATAATATAATAATAATCTAAAACAATAACTTGGTCCCCACTCCTTTGGGGTATTATTGCCACTGTGTATTTACACATATGTGAAATTTGTCCTCAGCACTTACCCATCCTAATTATTAGGAGCAGTGAGCGCGATTAGTACAGCGGTCGTGGGTCGCGAACTATTTAGGGGTGTTGCTGTAGACCGGGGTCAGTGGTCAGGGCGCCAACAGGGGACCTTCTGCTTCCCAGACGGCCTCTCTACCCACTCAGCTATGGCCGCCCCACAAGATGAATGGTGCTGAAAATAGCTCTAGCTAAAAAGGTGGACAGTCATTTAGAGCACTGGTTTACAAACTTTTTCGTGCCAAGGAACCCCAAATTGATATGTATGTGGCCGCGGACCCCCACCTGAAAATATGTTGTGCCAGGGACCCCCAGAAGCAAAGATTTGTGTTAAAAATGTTAGCCTTAAAAAAAAAAAGATTTAAAGATTTGCACACATTTTCTAGATTTTTCAAAAATAGCAGATCTACAAGCTCATAGCGCGGCACCGAGTGCTATGAGCTTGTAGATCTGCTATTTTTGAATAGCCAAAGTATAAAATATGGAAAAAGGGGTTAAAATGATTGTGACGCTTTATTAACAAATTTAGCTTGGAACCCCCTGGTATCCCCCCAAGGACCCCTGGGGTCCCCGGACCCCACTTTGAGAACCAATGATTTAGAGAGCGGTCCCATTTAGAGAGCGGTGCCATGGAGCTGTGACGAATCACAGGCCGGTCCGGTCCCTATGCGTAAAGTCTCTCTCATAATGTCCAACTTTCCTTTTTAAAAGATGTCTTTTAGTTGTCTTAAATGTTGTCACAAAATCTTGACAGTGTGGAATAATGTTTTGTTAAACCAATACTTGATGTGTTCACCAAAAATTATCTTTCAGTTCCTGATAATATGGAATTGGTATTTGTTATTTCTTGTGATGCATGCGTGCATGTGCGTGCACGTGTGTGCGTGCATGTGTATCCTTCCGGGTTAAGGTAAATGGTAAGGTTAATAACATTATTTCCAATGATTAGGTGTGAAGAATACATAAACTAGAAAAAGTTGACATCAGTTGACATGAAAGACCATTAACGTCTAGACAGAATCTGTTCAAGCATTGCATTGCTTCACAAACACACCAAATCATTGCACCTAGTGTTATAACCTTATAACCTTATAATCTAGAAAAGTGATTACTGCCACCCTATAAAATTGTGCGCACGCACGCACGCACGCACGCACGCACGCACGCACGCACGCACGCACGCACAGAGAGTTACAGGAAACTACCCCCAATCAATGTCATTTGATGGCAACCACGTGCATGCTCATGTGTTTATGTCCAGCAGGCCTCCTTTCACCCTGGCTGAACTCCAGGCTTGAGTCACTCTGCCTCTGTTTTGAGGAAGTTTTCAGATTGTCATCTTGGTGGTATAAGGAAAGTTTTATGTACACAAGTTCATTCCTTTCTGTCAGACTGTTAGATTATTCATTAGAATGTACGACGAATGCTTGTCCATATGATTTTATTTATATTGGTTATGGGAATATTTTAAGCTCAATAAAATAAAAATAAAAAAATACTTTGATAGGGTGTTTCTGGAATGTCTATTACGAAAAAGACACACACTGATTGTTGGCAAGGATGCTAGAATCTGGGTTTTGTATGGTTCCGTTTATCTAAAAATACATTTATTCTAAATACAACCAACATTCACGAAGAAACTAGGCTATAGGTGAAACTTACAGTTGCATATGGCTGGACTGTGTATGAGCAATGTGCTAAATTATGTGGGCAATGTGTTAGAGAGATATCAGTTGGAGTGGATGTGAATTCCTGGATATTACATGTTGATCTACAATTTTCTCTAAGTAGAATATATGTCACAGGGAAAATGGCATTCCAGGGAAATTGACAGGGGAGCGCTTGTTTTATAGGCACGGGGCGGTGCTGCGAGGCGGGGCTTTGATGCGAGGACGACGACCACAACAACAACATACTAACCAGGAAGCTACGCTAGGGGAACGCTGAAAATAAAATTGATAATATGAGAGAAATACTCAAGTAAAGTACGAATACCTCAAAATTGTACTTGAGTAAATCTACTTTGTTACTTTGCACCACTAGTACAAGCCTCAGTGGCGCACTTCGATAATCATTGGACTCCCCACCCACTACCACTGGGAGCCGGGGTTTGACTCCAGCTTGGGACATTACTTTTTCAAACAACCGCGGACTACTTTTTTTTCGCTGATAAAGTATAGTTTTGGACCATGACGGAAGGCGCTCCGACTTAGCAGACCTTGAGGCCGAGGAGTCGCGCCCGAGCGCCTCCAGGCGCGAGTGCCCGCGACGACCGGCCGATGGTCTGCTAGTCGACTTAAGCGCCGTCCGAGTTATGTACCGATAGGCACAGAATCGTAAATGATGTTGTGTGGGGACTGCGTTTGCCCCAAGTGCCACTCACTGCACTAACATAGCCCGCCAGGCCCGCCCCCTGGAGTGTGTGTGTGTGTGTGTGTGTGTGTGTGTGTGTGTGTGTGTGTGTGTGTGTGTATGTGTGTATGTGTGTGTACACGCGCGCGTGTGCGCATGCGTGTGTGCGTGCTGGTTTGTGCATGCGTGCGTGTGTGGGGCTCATGTCTGGCTTGCATTGCCCTCTAGCGTTGATTCTACAGAATTGCATGAGGGGCATGAAAACAAGCGTACCCCTTTCAATTTCCCTGGAATGCCATTTTCCCTGTAACATATACACACTAGAAACATGAGTTCTACTAACCCTAAAATGTTTGGGGCATTTGAACAGCTGATACATTTGGAAGGAACTGTATGAACTAGTTTCCAAGATTAGAGCACACAAACACAAATGTTTCTAGTGAGAGTGTGTTCTAAGGATGGCAAAGTTCCCTACTTTGGTCTGTGTTGGGTGCAGCACAGCCTCTAGGGGTCACCAGGGGAGCTTTTAGACTTTAGTCTTCTTTTATAGCCATAGCAAATGTCATAGCCTACACAGGCAGTGTTAGATGAAAACCACAAACGCATTGAACTACTTCTTTGTACATATATTTGTATGAGACGTAATCACAGAAAAACAGACAAGATTTGAATTTAGCTCTGAGCTGAGTAACTGACTGTAACTGACTGACTGTAATGTGAATACAAGAACCATTTTCACAGAACTAAACAGCTCAAAAGTGAAACTGAACTGCTTCGTCTGCTATGCCACTGTGGGTCTGATTCAGGGGTCATCAACATGTCCGTACAAGGACAAACGTGTCCGTGGCAAGACTTGTCTATGTCTGTGGCCCATTTTATTTGATAAAAATACAGTCGATATCTTTTTTTTCATGATAACGTGAAATACTAAATATTCAAAATCTAATCTTTGAATTCAAATTGGTTTGAATAATTTTGGTGACTCATAAAGTGTCGGAATGACATGCTTATTAATATGTTGCAGGAGATTTGTGGTATTGTACATGGTACTGAACATGATTGCATCAGCTGAGGACAAGACAGCTAGAAGTAATGTTTGACAATAGCTACGTTAATGCCCTGAAAATAGCAAAATGTGTGTTTAATCCTTTGTTGGAGAAACCTTTTACTTTTTTAAGACAATGGGTTCATATGTGGTGTGGTCAGTCAATTAAACTGTAGGAAAAATTCAAAAACAGAACTGTTCAGAAGGATCCATTTGCTACAAAAGCAAAGGAGGGCAGAACTGGACAAGTAAAGCTTGTTGAAAAAAAAATTCACTGTTGAGAGAAAGTGTTTCAAAGTGTCAAAAATTAAATATAACTATAATAATAACACTCATAATCAGTGGAAACCCTTGATCCACAGCTTGGGGTCCACAATCACCATCAGACCTCCAGTTTATAAATGTGCTCACCTCGAGCCCTTGCATGAAAGTAGTTGTGACACTGCATTCCTTTAAATCCTGTTATGGCCTTTATCATTATAATCACTCATCATGTACATACAGGTGTATGTTGTTTTGAACTCTGACCTTTCTTTTTCCATTGTTCACATATCTTACATGTAAGGTCTCATCATGATAGAAGATTTCTCATCAAGATATCACCGTAAAAATATTTTTTGGATTGGTAAGGTAGAACTGGTAGAACTTGATCTCCTCCTGACCTCAAGTAACACTGTCCTCAGAAAAGCCAGCAATCTCTACAATAACCATATGACACGCACTCACCTCTGTCCTCTGCACCTAAATGGCCCTTTTCTCATTGCGAACGCGGAAGGAGGCGCCTCCGCCCAAGTGGAGCTTACTATGAAACCCTGCTCGGCTTGTGTGTGTGTGTCTCTGTCTGTGTGTGTGCAGTATTGTGTGCGTGCACTGCCTGTGTGCAGCCGCCAGAGTGCACTACAGTGTGGCTGAAATCCGCCTGCCCCTACAGTGTGGCTGAAATCCGCCTGCCCCTCGGTGACTAATTACACTCCTCTGAGATAAATATAGCAGCTACAGTCAAAAATAACACATCGAAAAGCATCTACACAAGTTCATCTATTGGGATATCTAAGAATTCCATGTCATTTGTGCATATTTCAGGCCGGATGGCAAGTTGAAAAGAGGACAGTTTCGAGCTGCGTTCGCTTCCCGCGTTCGCGCGTCTTACTTGTGTAATGTGCGATGGAAGCACTGTACTGATAAGACCCAATTATTCAAATCCCAAATACGGAATAGACTTCCATCATGCCATATTTAATGCCTGTCTTAGCCACCTGGCAGTCTTATGGTTTTCTTCAGAATAGGTACCCTGGCATCCCCATTTTGGGCATGTCATTATAGGCCAAGTAAATAAATAAATAATTAGAAACATTTCTGAAATGTAAAAAAAAATACCAGATCTACAATCTCTGTGATGACAATGTCATGATGTAATGTGTTGTGAGCTTGTAGATTGGCTTTTAAAATAATGGCTTAATATTTATTTGTGGCTCAGTGGTTAATGCAGATATATCATTGTAAAATGTGTAGCACATTGGCATAGACAATGTGGCACATTAGGAGTTCATTATGTATTTCTGGTAATGTAATTTATTTCTGTGTGGACACCAGGAAGAGTAGCTGGCTGCTGCTAAGGTAGTAGCTAATGGGGATCCGAATAAACAAACAAATAAACACACACACACACACACACACACACACACACACACACACACACACACACACACACACACACACACACACACACACACACACACACACACACACACACACACACACACACACACCAGAACGGCACACTTGGGATTGAATGCAAAGGTAACACACAGGTATAGATTCATTTACGTGAAACCGAAACTGTAAGTTTCCTACCTTGAGGGAGGAGCAACCTTGAAGATAAAAAGACTGTCCGTGGATAGTTTCTCTTCATTCACCTGCCTGCTTCTCATCACTCTGACATCAGCATCACAACAACACAGGTAAGGACACAGCCTTAAATGTATAGATACACACGCACACGCACACGCACACGCACACGCACACGCACACTCATACACATACGCGTGCATGCTACTCGCTCTGTGTCTTAAAGGTGGGGTGGATAGCTTCCAACTAGATCACTTTTTTTTTTTTTTTAACCGTGGCTACTATTTTAGTAGCAGGCAACCCTTGAAAAGACTGCCATTGCCATTAGCTTGAAATCCCCACTGATGACATCATCGATGGGGTTTTCAAACTTTGTTTATTCATGCAACACTCGCTGCATCAAACATGCAAATGAAGATTGAAGACTGTCGTGTCTGTTTGGACTGCGGGTTACTAGGCCTGCTTGGAATAAAGTATTAATTAAAACATTATGCAAGAAAACCAGTAAGCAAAAAAAAGAATCCAGAAAAAAATAACCATTAACTCCCACTTACAGTTTCTCTTCATTCAACTGTCCTGCCTGCTTCTCATCACTCTGACATCAGCATCACAACAACACAGGTAAAGAATTAAAACATTATGCAAGAAAACCATTAAGCAAAATTTTTTTTTTCCAAAAACAAAAAAAATAACTATTAACTCCCACTTATAGTTTCTCTTCATTCACCTGCCTGCTTCTCATCACTCTGACATCAGCATCACAACAACACAGGTAAGGACACAGCCTTAAATGGTATAACACACACACACACACACACACACACACACACACACACACACACACACACACACACACACACACACACACACACACACACACACACACACACACACACACACACACAGTTTATTCATGCAACACTCGCTGCATCAAACATGCAAATGAAGATTGAAGACTGTCGTGTCTGTTTGGACTGCGGGTTACTAGGCCTGCTTGGAATAAAGTGTAGAAGACGTCCAGGCTGGTTCGGATCAGCATTCGGTACCACGTGTATTAATTAAAACATTATGCAAGAAAACCAGTAAGCAAAAAAATCATTTTTCCGAAAAAAATAACCATTAACTCCCACTTACAGTTTCTCTTCATTCACCTGCCTGCTTCTCATCACTCTGACATCAGCATCACAACAACACAGGTAAATAATTAAAACATTATAGAAGAAAACCAGTAAGCAAAAAAAGTTATTTTTTCCGAAAAAAATAATTAATTTCCTCTTTTTTTTTTTATCCGGTATGTGCGGTATGTTGGTTGTTTGTGTTCTTACTGTAGTGATCTTCTCCCCAGAACAATAATGTCTGGAGACAGAGGAGTGACCAGGAGTGTGAGAGTGCTGGGCTTGATGTTCAGTCTGCTGTGTCTGCTGAGTCTGGCCAGAGACACACTGGTACAGAACTATGTTGTTACATTGTGTTTAATATTTAGTACCAAGAACATCGGACGTAACGGTACTTTACTTAAAGGTCGGGTCAATGGATTATAATTGCATTTTAATACATTATAATGCGCTTAGAAGGCATTCAAACACTCGTTATAGATGTTTATAATCATGGTTGACAACTTATAACAACGTTTATAACTTATTATAAGTGCTGGTCATAATGCATTATAAGCTCAGTGGAACAGCACATTATACTTAACTTAGCTAGTTATTATATATAATTATACACATTTATAACAAGTGTTATTACAAGTGCATTACAATGCATTACGATGCATTATAATAACCCAACCTTTAAGTAAAGTGTTACCTGATAGTTATAATGTGTTATAAAGTTCATAATGCATCTTGACCAGCATTTATAAATTATATTATTATAAGTTATAATACTTCATAAACCTTGTTATAAGTTGTTGTGCATAATTATAAACATGTATAACAAGTGTTATAATGCCTATAAGTGCATTATAATGTATTATAAATGTGGTTATAACACATTATAGACCCTTTTTCTCTGCAACCTTCTAAATAAAGTATTCAATCAATCAATCAATCAACATGCCGAACCTTTACCAATGTATGGCTTTACTTTCATCCATCAGGAGGCATTTGAGGATGAACGTAACAACCCTTTGGAGGCCATTGTAAAGGTGTGTTATTTAAATGCTGTGCAAGCAATAATGAGAGATAATGATGCCAGTGTTTCACACTGTGAAGTGTGCTTGTTTCAGTCAAGGAGACCATGGCTGAGGCTGATGACGATGTAGATGCAGAGATGCATAACCTCCAAATGAAAACAGAAAGAACTAGAAAAAGTGCTCCTCGGAGCACAGGTCTCCGCCAGGTCAGGTAGGTTATTGTGGGCCAACAATGTTCGGAATTTGCCAATCAGGATGGAATATGAAAAATTGGACAGAACCATCTTGATCACTTGACTATAGAGATAATGGGTACCGATTTGCATGATGATTGGACAACATTTGTAGGAGTAATACAACAAAGAAAAGTTTTGAAAAAATCGGCCTCCTGGTGGTGCTATAATAGGGCAATGTTAAAGGGTGGCATTTGTTCTTCAACTTAGTGCGAATGTGCTTGTAAAGTGTCACCTCAATCGGACGCTGCGTTCATGATTTGTGGCATTTTGTTCAAAACGGGCCACTTCTGCAAACTTTAGATGTCATTGTTAGCCAGGATGAAATATGACAAATCAAACAGTTCCATCTTGATCACATGACTATAGAGATCATGTGTACCGATTTGTGTGAAATTTTGATAAAATGTGAAGGCTTAATATCCAAAAATGTGTTTTACATAAGTCGGCCTCCTGGTGGCGCTATAAAAGGCAAATGTGAAAAATGCAGGGCGGATGTTTTTCCTTGGCCTCTAGGGAGTGTGCGTGCAAAGTTTCACGCAGATCGGTGCAGTTATAGTTAAAAACACAAATCAGCCTTTATAGCGCCACCATGAGGCTGATGTGAAAAATGTCAAGTGGCATTTCTTCCTCATTTGCATGACGTTTGGATAAAATCTGTAGGAGTAATGTAAAAAAAATGGGTTTTGCACAAATCGGCCTCCTGGTGGCGCTATAACAGGCCCATGTGAAAAAATTGGGGCAGAGGTTCTGAATTGGCATCCAGGGAGTGTGTGTGCACAGTTTCGGAGCGACCGGGCCAACGGTGCCTGAGATTAGCTGCTAACACACAGACAGGACGGACGGACGGACGGACACACACACGGACGGACGGACAGGGGCGAAAACATACTCTCTCGCCATGCCTTTCGGCCTGGCGGAGACAACTAGAAATCAGATCAAATAAATAGAGAAGATTCAAGATGAGCTGTGACCAATCCCATATTTCCTCATACATCAAGCAAGAAAACACACACACACACACACACACACACACACACACACACACACACACACACACACACACACACACACACACACACACACACACACACACACACACACACACACACACACACACACACACACACACACACACACACACACAAGACTTGCACACAAGACTTGCTATGACTAGAGCAGGAATTGAACCCAGACCTTCCTTTGTCCACCTTTGTAATTAATGTGTGTCAGAGAATTATCTGAGTGCATCAGTGTGCTTCTCTATAACTGTTTGAATGAAGTCATTTTGTTATTTAATGCCCTCATGGTTTAGTTCCGCTCATTCTGTCAGAAGGCAAGGAACCATTGTCTTGTCCATCTTTATCTTCATCACTTATGTTTACTGTTAATTGCAGATGCGTCAGGCCATAGAGAAAGCAGAAGCTCAACAGGTAAGGACATTTTAATCTGTATGGTTAATTAAATATTAACTGTATTTGGTCTCCCTGCTCTTCTATTGAGACATTTAGATCGTGTCATCTCTCACCTAGACACAGGATCTGACACGAATTGATGGTCAAGATTCAATTTATCTGCTGAGCAAGTAGGCAGGCTCTATTAGCTCAATGGTAAAAAGCGCTTGTGCAGGAAACCATATAATAATAATGTAAGGCTGAAGTGGTTAATGTATGTTTTGTAATAATAATAAAAATCTACAAAGTAACTAGTAACTAAAGTTTTCAAATAATTGTAGTGGAGTAAAAGGACAGTATTTGCCTCTGGGTGAAGTCGTCCTTTAAGGTTCTTTTTTTTAAATTTAAATGACAGTATCCAACATGGATCTAGCTTTTTTTTTCACTCATCACAAGTTAATGCAGCATTGGATAAAAAACTAAATCTAAATCTTAAAGCTTATCAGTGGTGCACCACAAAATTACAAATTAAGTGCAGAATAGTGCAGTAATAAATTATTATATAAAAGAATGCAGATGAAGAGATGCTTAACCTCCAAATGAAAATAGAAAGAACTAGAAATGAGATCAAATACATAGAGAAGATTCAGGATGAGCTGTGACCAATCAGCTCTAAACTCTGGCAAGAGTCATTAAGTTATTCATATTTTAGGCTGATGCAAGGTTCATTGTTTACCTTACCTGGTATCTCTGAGGCACTAAACTGTTCTCTCTGCACTCTGTGATTATTTACCTTGTTTATTGAATAGAGTTCATGCTTGCTGTAATGCATTACTGTATGTGACACGTTACCCCATAACTGACTACAAATATGAACTTATCCTCCAGGAGACCAGTCAGTCAGTCATTAAACTCATGGAGGAGATCGGTGCTGAAATCAAACGCCATACAGAAACAGTGCTGGACATCATTGCGAGAGGCCCCCCTCATGACCTGCTGGATAAGACGAAGTTGTCATATCAAAACCTGGACGCCACAGACAAAATAGAACAGGCCATACTTTACTTGAAGAAAAGTAATGAGGAACTGGAGCGGAGCTTGGCTGCAGGTAAAAGGGCGTTAGAGATGGGTCCTAAGGCGGAGCTGTGACAAATCACAGGCCGGTTCCTATATGCATAAATATCAGCTCATAATGTCCAACTTTCTCTTTAACCTCTTGGACCCCAGCATGCCTATTCTGGGGGAACGTGCGCCAAAAATAGCTGATCTACAAGCTCATATTGTGAGCTTATAGATCGGCTATTTTTGCCGAAGATATTTGGTGTGGACAGAAAAAAAACGGTCCAAGTACCGTTGTATCTCAGGTCCATTTTAATAAAGAATTGAGGGTTTAAGTGGTTAAGCCTGTCTTTTACTTGTCTTATGTATTGTGCATTGGGAAACTGTACAATTGTCATCATTCAAAACGGCTTATTATGAATATAAGCCTAACATGGGATTCTGCTTAAGTAATAGGCTATACCTTGAGTATGTCACATCTGTAATTTCTTAAAATAAGTTTTCATTCTCTCTTACAACCCTTAAACCTTATTGGGTGAAGGTGTCAAACCTGCATTCTGTTGTCCTGACAGGTTGAGGTTGCCTTCCATTGGTGCTTAGCAATGCTCTCAGCAAACACATAGTACTAGAGTGCCTCCATCCTGTTTTGTTACACACAATGCCATAGTCTTCTTTTTTTGCTTTTTGCTCCTGTTCTTGCACAGACCCTTTTAATAAACTTGCTTTTGTACTCGAGACCGTCTCAGTATTTTTCTTCTCAGATGGTAGAACATGTTATTTCCACCAAAGTAACAGTTTTTGTTAAATGTTGTCACAAAATATTGACTATGTGGAAGAATGTTTTGTTAATCCAACCTTGATGTGTTCATTAAAAGTGCATAGAGCCACCCTACACTTATCAAATCAGCCTCATGGTGGCACTATAACAGACAGAATCATGTTTTGCGAATATGCGAATATACGCAAAATTCGGACTCGTTCCGAATAATTAAAAGACGCTTTTTTCGCTCCGCGAAACTGGTGTGGAAGCTTGCATTGACTTTTTTTTTAAAAAAGCGTATTATTCGCATGGAAAAAATCGCCCCGGTGTGTAAGGACCTTCACTCTTGAACCATAGGTCATACAATCAAAATGATTTTCCCCTTTACTTGGATTCCATGGATCATTACGCAACTCCCATAATAA
Source organism: Gymnoscopelus braueri (assembly GCF_963280865.1). Classification (NCBI taxonomy): domain Eukaryota; kingdom Metazoa; phylum Chordata; class Actinopteri; order Myctophiformes; family Myctophidae; genus Gymnoscopelus; species Gymnoscopelus braueri. The sequence goes on along the minus strand of NC_137620.1, from coordinate 23,706,839 downwards.
GACAAACCAATTTTCACCTTGCAGGTTTTCTACCATGTTGTGTTATGCTTCAACTATGGTGCTTCCTATGGTGCTTCCCTGTCTTCTATGGCACTGTTTCCCAAACAGTGGGTCGGGATTCATATGTGGTTCATGGACACATTTCTATGGGTTGTGAGTAATTTTAATAATTATTTCAAAATATTTTCAAAACAAAATCCCAAAATCAAAATTTCTGACATTTTTCGAAACAATGTCATACAGTAAATAAAATAAAATAAACAAATAGATTCCACAAATTAAAAAAATACTTTTACGAAGTAGTGAAAATAGCTGATCTACAAGCTCACAACGCGTCACACACGCACGAACACACACTAAGACACCCTACTCCCACTGATAACACAGAGGCATCTGATGGAGGCAGCTCTTCATACTCCTAGCAAGATCTGAGGTTGGAGTATACGACTGACAGGTTTATGATGCCTAAACCAAATAAAGCTGACCAGAACACCAGTGCCCTCTCACTTGAGCGGTCAGAGAACGGTCGAGGTGATAAGGTGACAGCTATTCTCTGCCTTCATCAATAAAAATACTACCCAAACCCCCTTTGCCAGGAACCCCCAAACTAATTTGAGGAGACTGTATATGTACCTGCTCCAGTGGTAGTAAAAGTACTGACATTTTCGGCTAAACAAGATCCAATAAAACAATACAACAATAAAACAAGAGTTCATACAACTAGTTGACAACAAGTAGGCCAGGCAAAGAGGAAGGGTAGTGTTTTCTGAAGAGGTGGGTTTTCAGCCTGCGGCGAAAGATGGGCAGTGACTCTGCTGTCCTGATATGACATTAGTGGGAAGTTCATTCCACCACTGTGGGGCCAGAACAGAAAAAAGTCGTGACCGTGTAGATCGACCAGAAGGACCCTTACACACACAGAAGGACACAACATTTACTTGAGTAAAAGTACAAAAGTATTGGCATCAAAATGTACTAAAAGTACTCATTATGCAGTATGTCCCATTTCAAAAGTTTTCAAATGTATGAAATGTTTTTAATCTTTTGAAAATAGCAGATCTACAAGCTCACAATGCGTCTACAAAGTAACTAGTAACTAAAGTTTTCAAATAATTGTAGTGAAGTAAAAGGACAGTATTTGCCTCTGAGATGTAGTGGAGTAGAAGTAAAAGTACTGAAAATTGGAAATACTTTAGTAAAGTAAAAGTACCTCAAAATTGCACTTAAGTACAGTGCTTGAGTAAATGTACTTAGTTACTTTACACCACTGATCTTCTCATTAGTGCGGTTGCCCGAATAGGGCAACCAGACTATATACTATAAACTTTATTCTTCTTCTAGATAAACTTTATTTTGCTGTGCTACTCCTCCCACAGTTTATTTTTCCCAATTTAGTGCCATATGTCAAAATGACCGGCTTCACCGGGAATCCAGTGCTCGTACTTTGCTAAGAGATAGGTTGTATAGTTTCATTGATATTGATGTATTAGTGCATTAAATGTCCCCATCCACTTTAATGGGCAAATGAAAAAACTAGCCCGTAAAGGCTAGAGTTACAAAACTTTGAGGGAAGGTTCATAGTTTATTGCCAAATTATTGAAACAAATATTACACCAGTTGGTCTCATGGTGGCACTATAACAGCCCACTTTACATTTTGGCCTTTAACTCTTGAACCGTAGGTCATAGAATAAAAATATTTTCCCCTAGATTCCTTGGTAGTCAGGGGATATTAGCAGAAAGATTTCCAATCTTGGAATAAATTCCTTACCAAAAAAAATCTTCACCAATGTGTTTGTAAAGGTGTCTAGTAACACATCTCACAAAGACTGAAATTCAGTTTCCCTAGGAGAATTTTTGACAGCTGCTGAAAGTTGGGGTACCCACCATTTCCCTGCATTTCCATGCAGGGCAAAAAAAATCTAATTTTAATTCTGTTTTAAGTAGCATGTGAGGGGTCAAACTAGGGTGTTTTTATGATTCTGAATCCATTGCAAGCATTTGTTTTGCACCAAAACCACTCCTTGGGCTAAAAACGGCCATAGCCATCCTTGTCCAGGTATACTTTTTGTGTAAAAAGCCCATTGAGATTGGGCTGTTTTTAGCCCAAGGAGTGGTTTTGGTGCAGAACAAATGCTTGCAATGGATTCAGAATCATAAAAACACACTAGTTGGTGAAGATTTTTTTTGGTAAGGAATTTATTCCAAGATTGGAAATCTTTCTGCTAATATCCCCTGACTATGGGTCATGACGCAGCTCTCTATATAGGCCACGCCCATTTGCGTCAGGATAGATCTTCCGCCATTTGGAATTTTCTTCAAAACACACTTTTAGCTCCTCCTCCCACATATTCTTTTGGTACACGTGATCTATGGACCCATGCCATAAACCTATCCAAACGGAATTTTGATAGTCATTCGTCCGTAATTGGCTTCCAAAGTTAGTGGGAGGGCCCGTTTTACCAAAAATGCCAAAAATCACGAACGAAACGTCCAATAGATTCCAAATTTGAAACACATGTCGAGGGTGGTTTACTCAACAAATCCCCATAAGCATTTCCACTTTGATCCATAGGGGGCGCCACAAATGCGCAAAACGTAACCGTTCGATGCAAAAACAAGATTTTTGGGGGGATCAATCCTCTCAAAATGAAACGCGAGTGATCTCAGGAGTGACGTGACAATACAATTGGCCCGTTACATTTGTGGGAGGGGCCTATTTATTTAGTGGGAAGGGCCTATTTCTTAAATTCGAAATGGCACGTATCACGAACGCGGGATCCGATCGGCACCGAATTCGAATCGCACGTCCCGCGGCCTCCGAGGGTATTCCTCCCGGCGTATCACTCGAGTCCCGGCGGCGGCGACCCCCGACTGGCGTCGGCGCAACCACACTTTGCAATTTCCCAGAATTGCGACGCGTCTAGTTTGTATTCCAAGGTGACTGTTAAAAGTGAACGCTCCATGGGAAACTTCTGGAACTTCCAATATAACTTTCTTTTCTTCATCCTGTCACAAACAGATGAAATTATTTGTATGTTTGTTCAGTATTAAAGTTTATGCATGCCAAATGAAGACAATCGTTTACCCTCCTTATGCTTTGATATGCTCAACTAGCGATGTGTGATAATGAATGTGTAATGAATGTGTTCCATGTGTTATAGTAGTAGGTAGTTTTATTACATAAGTTCGATATTTAGCAATAGGTCATGTTTAGACTTCTTGAGCCATTGTGAGCTCAAATTTGGAGATGATTCAATCAATTCCCTGACAAGTTCTACATTAAAGGGTAGAAACCAGATAACATCTCTGTCCTGTTCACAGCTCCAAGCTCCAAGGGGAGTTGGGGGGGGGGGGTTAACACATCAGATATGCTAATGAGCTGGCACCGGGCCTGCTTTCTTCAATTTTAGGACAAGTAGTTCACTCTCAGTCAATTGTCTGTCGTTCCGTATCATTGAATGAATTGACCCACATCCTTTGGCAAATTCTTATAATTGTCAGTCGCACGCAATTAATAATTGTCAGTCCCTCTGACTCCAGCATCACAACAACACAGGTAAGGACACAAATAATATACCTATACATCTCTCATTTCAAAATGTAGTATTTGTATTAATTGTATTATATTTTATTCTTACCAAGCTTCTATATACTGTATTCTTTAACCCATTAAAACCATGAAAGCAACTGTGTCATTTTAGATTTTAGCATTGGCTATTAAAAAATAGCAGATATACAAGCTCACAGCGCGTCACTGCGAGCTTGTACATCTGCTATTTTTGAGCATTTTTGAAAAATCTTGAAAGTGTGAGAACCACTGATTTAGAAGGCCTCAGGTCTTAAAGTGAAATGATGTGGCATACTTTAATATTTTTTGATTGAACCATGGCTATTATTTTAGCAGGATAACGTTGACAATAGCTTGTAATCCCTACCGATAACATCATCAATGGGGTAAAAAAAGAAAAGAAAGAAAGACAAAGAAGTCAAAGGCTGTATTTGACATTAGCTCGAAGTCCCACAGATGATGTCATCGTCAGACACATTTTCAAGCTATCCACAACGTGCCTCAGAGACCCAGAGCGAGTGGACAATCACCTACTGCAGGGGTTCCCAAAGTTGGGGTCGCGGTGGGGTTGTTTTTTTTCAACAGAATGGATGAAATACAACCTAAAATGATTACAAATAGTACATTTGACCATTTTAATACATTTCAAATGCGCACCAAACGTGCAAGTTTATGTGCATAAATTACCTCCAGGTTTAGGTGGGGTCGCGAGTCAATGGCCGCCTTATTTTGGGGTCGCGGGCTGAAAAGTTTGGGAACCCATGACCTACTGTATTCTGTTCTCATCTCTCAAGGTTCTGTATTCCCTCTATCAGCTGCAGAACAACAATGTCTGGAGACAGAGGAGTGACCAGGAGTGTGACTGGAGCTACCAGAGTCCTGGGCTTGATGTTCAGTCTGCTGTGCCTGCTGTCTCTGGCCAACTGTCTGATGAACAGAGACACACTGGTACAGAACTATGTTTTTACACTGTGTGTAATATTGATTACCAAGCCCATTGGAATAATATAAATAATAGTAATAGCTAGTACCCAAAGTCGCTTTACATAAGGAAAGGAAGCAAGAGTCTCTACATAGTACAAAATTGGAGATCTTGTTTTCCATGGTTAATGGTTGTGGGGATTGTGTTACAAATGTCAGTTGCCTCATGTTTGTTTCTACTCATTGTGTTAGAAGGCCACAAATTTTATTTTATATACAAGTTCATTCCACACTTTATCTTTACTCTTAATGTCAGGACCAGACCAAGGAGAAAATAAGGATCCTTAAACAAAAAGCAGAAGCTGTAAAGGTGAGTGATTCAATCGCCTACTGTCAACACCAGTAAAGAATCACTCATGTGTGGAAAGAGTCATTAAGCAGTTATTTGATAAGGGCTGTAAGGAAAGTTTCTCATTAGAACATCTGGTATGCAACATACTCTTAACTCATTCATAACAACTGACGACAGATATGAACATGACAAAACAAAACATTATCAATGTATGTCTACTTTCACTCACCAGGTCCGATTTGAGTCTACACGCAACATCCCTTTGGAGATCATGGATAAAACGGAGCAGTATGTAAACGATGTGGAGGTTATTATAATGAAGGGAGATCCAGAGGTGAAGAAAATGATGCCCATGTTTCAAGTTGTGAGGTCCATGCTTTTTTCAGTCAGAGAGACCCTGGTTAAGGCTGATGGCGATGAAGACACAATGATGCAGGACATCGAAATTAACATAGTAAGAATGAAAAATGAGATGATCGAATACTTAGAAAAGCTTCAAGAAAAGCAGTGACAAGGGGTTCCCTTAGCATGAAGTTCTTCTCTATTGTAGGTCAAGGTGTCAAGTACATAAGAGTACAAATGATTTCGTTCTGGTTCCTCATATATTATACAGTAGCATCATAAAAGAAAAATAAATTGGTTATAAACATTTATTTACATGTACTGTTTGTCTGTATGCATGTAAAAGCTTTATAGTGACTTGTGCCAGTGGCTTCTGAGTTTGTTCTTCTTTTTTCTGGCCTGATGTGTTAGTGTCTCTTACTTTTCATAACCTTGTATTTTAATCAACTTTACCTCAAGTGTCACATGTGGTGTTGTTATTGTGTTGTCTGAAAGCCTTGATGAACTTCACATCCTTTCTGGCATGTACATGTGTCAGATTATTCATTAGAAAACATATGGATTTACTATTGGTTGTGCAGTGAAGTATAAAGGAATATTTTAAGCTCAATAAAAATACATTACTTTTAGGTTGTGGTCCTTGAATGTCTATTATGTATAACAACACACACTGACACATGGGTTATTTACAGCCATAAAGAACAATGACATAAACAAATTAATAAAACATTTGATATTCTCCAACACAAACAGATTTTCCTTCAGGGGAATAAGCATCATTGTTGGCAAGGATGCTAGAATCGGGTTATCTTTTTGGTGTGGTTCAGTTTATATAATAATAATAACAATAATATAAAACAATAACTTGGTCCCCACTCCTTTGGGGTATTATTGGCACTATATATTTACACAAGTGAAATTTGTCCTCAGCACTTACCCATCCTAATTACAATTTTACAATTTACAATTTAGGCATTTAGCAGACGCTCTTAATCCAGAGCGATTTACAGTAAGCAAGGACAACACAAGATAATACATCAAATGCATAGACATAGTAATCTACTAATAAAGTAATTCTTAAGTAAACCAAAAATCGTCAAGGCTAGAGCAAGTGCTACGGGCTGAGACGGAGTCTAAAGAGTTGAGTCACTCATACATACTTGCTTACAGAGCTAGTGTATTTAGAGAGATAAATTCCATGGGATTTTCATGAAAAAGGAAACTACTCTACATTATTGTCTTGTGTTTGTATAATGAAGCAAAAGTGAAACTCAACCTCTTTGTGAAGTAAGATGAACAGACTGGAATCTGAATGTGAATCTTTTTTCCCACACTGAAGCAAAACATTTTTACTTAGAGATAGGAAAGAAAGGAATCTGGACTGACTTGTTTCCAAGATGATTTGAAAAAAACTCTCATGGATATGGATGTCATTGTTGTCTCCACCAGGCCAAAAGGCATGGCGAGAGAGTATGTTTTGCCCCCTGTCTGTCCGTCCGTGTGTCCGTCCGTGTGTCCGTCCGTCATTCTGTCTGTGGACAGCTAATCTCCGGCACCGTTGGCTTGCTCGCAGTGAAACTGTGCACGCACACTCCCTGGATGCCACAGCAGAACCTCTGCCCCAAATTTTTCACATGGGCCTTTTTTAGCGCCACCAGTAGGCCGATTTGTGCAAAACATATTTTTTGACAGTACTCCTACAGATTTTGTCCAAAAATCCCGCAAATCGGGACACAGTATCTCTATAGTCATTAAACGAAACAAGTCTTTCAGATTTTTCATATTCCATCCTGATTGGCTAAAAATGTCTCCGTTTTGAACAAAATGCCTCAAATCATAAACACAGCATGCAATTTCCTTGAAGTTTTGCACGCATATTTCCACTATGCCGAGGAAGAAATGCCACTTGAAAATGTTCAAATCAGCCTCATGGTGGCGCTATAACAGGCCGATTCGTGTTTTTACCTATAACTGCACCGATCTGTGTAAAACTTTGTAAGCGCACTCCCTAGAGGTCAAGGAAAAACCTTTGCCCTGCATTTTTCACATCTGCCTTTTATAGCGCCACCAGGAGGCCAACTTATATAAAACAATTTTTTAAATATTACTCCTTCCGATTTTATCCAAATTTCACGCAAATCGGTACACATGATCTCTATAGTCATGTGATCAAGACGGATGTGTTTGATTTTTCATACATCCTGATTGACTAAGATTGACATCTAAAGTTTGCAGTAGTGGCTTGTTTTGAACAAAATGCCGCAAATCATGAACGCAGCGTCCGATTGCGGTCAAACTGCACGCACATTCACACTATGTTGAGGAGCAAATGTCACCCTTTTCACATTGGCCTATTATAGCGCCACCAGGAGGCCACGATAACCTACCTGACCTGACGGTGACCTGTGCTCCGAGGAGCACTTTTTCTAGTTTATATTGAGATCATAGTCATACAGGTGCTGCTGGCTTTTAATACCAGAATGGGTTTGTGTAACTCAAGGCTTGACAGTTTTGTTCTCATACTAAATATATCGTTAAAATCATTAAATCTCCATATTCTAACTTTTTGTGTTTTTTTGTAAATGAATGCCCTACTTGATCACACTACAGCGTCACACAAAAGCATAAAAAACTAGAAAAAATGCTCCTCGGAGCACAGGTCTCCGCCAGGTCAGGTAGGTTATTGTGGGCCAACAATGTTCGGAATTCGCCAATCAGGGTGGAATATGAAAAATCGGACAGAACCATCTTGATCACTTGACTATAGAGATAATGGGTACCGATTTGCTTGATGATTGGACAACATTTGTAGGAGTAATAAAAAAAGAAAAGTGTTGAAAAAATCGGCCTCCTGGTGGCGCTATAATAGGGCAATGTTAAAGGGTGGCATTTGTTCTTCAACATAGTGTGAATGTGCGTGCAAAGTGTCACCTTAATCGGACGATGCGTTCATGATTTGTGGCATTTTGTTCAAAACAGGCCACTTCTGCAAACTTTAGATGTCAATGTTAGCCAATCAGGATAAAATATGAAAAATCAAACAGTTCCATCTTGATCACATGACTATAGAGATCATGTGTACCGATTTGTGTGAAATGTGGATAAAATCTGAAGGCTTAATATCCAAAAATGTGTTTTACATAAGTGGGCCTCCTGGTGGCGCTATAAAAGGCAAATGTGAAAAATGCAGGGCAGATGTTTTTCCTTGGCCTCTAGGGAGTGTGCATGCAAAATTTCATGCAGATCGGTGCAGTTATAGTTAAAAACACAAATCAGCCTTTTATAGCGCCACCATGAGGCTGATTTGAAAAATGTCAAGTGCCATTTGTTCCTCGGCGTAGTGGGAATGTGTTTGTGAAATTTTACGGAAATCGCAAGCTGCGTTCATGATTTGAGGCATTTTGTTCAAAACGGACCAATCCTGCAAATGTTGGAAGCCAACCTTAGCCAATGAGGATGGAATATGGGAAATCGGACAGATCCGTGTTGATCACATGACTATAGAGATACTGTGTACCGATTTGCATGACGTTTGGATTAAATCTGTAGGAGTAATATTAAAAAAATTGTTTTGCACAAATCGGCCTCCAGGTGGCGCTATAACAGGCCCATGTGAAAAATTTGAGGCAGAGGTTCTGAATTGGCATCCAGGGAGTGTGTGTGCACAGTTTGGCAGCGACCGGGCCAACGGTGCCGGAGATTAGCTGGTAACACACGGACAGGACACACACACACACACACACACACAAACGGACGGACGGACGGACGGACAGGGGGTAAAACATACTCTCTCGCCATGCCTTTCGGCCTGGCGGAGACAATAACAGATCTGCAAGCTCGTGGGGCAAAGTGACACGTTTTGAGCTTGTAGATCTGCTTTGAATACTGAAAATAACAGTTTTGGACATATTAGGTTTCCACCCGACAGAGACTATATTCATACATGCTGTCTCACTGAAAGACTGATATCTGCTAAATAAAATATAATTCCGTTTCATCTCATGACCTTCATCTCCTTTGAGCAGTCCTTTAATGAGATGGCCTTGCCTGGTCATCTCCGGGCCAGTTTCCAGTGCTCCATCTGCCTGGATACGTTCTCTGACCCAGTCTCCACTCCCTGTAGACACAACTTCTGCAAAGTCTGCATTGACGCTCACTGGGACAACAGTGTCCACTTCCAGTGTCCCCTTTGTCAGGAGAGATTCAAGCTCAGACCACAGCTCCGTGTCAACACCACACTCAGAGATCTGCTCCAGACGTCTTCAGATTATGGCAGAATATTGGGAGAGAGTCTGCAGTTCTAATTGCAATGGGGAGTAAGCGGAGCAGTAAGTGCTATTAGTACAGCGGTCCGGGTTTGGGACTAGTTAGGGGTGTTGCTCAGGGGTCCGTACACGGACCCTCAGGGACACATGCATGCGTGCGCGTGTATCCTTCAGGGTTAAGGTAAAGAATACTCAAATAACAAAAGTTAAAACATCAGTTGACATGAACGACCATTAACGTATAGACAGAATCTGTTATTACTGCCACCCTATAAAATTGAATGCCTGTGCACGTACACACACACACACACACACACACACACACACACACACACACACACACACACACACACACACACACACACACACACACACACACACACACACACACACACAGTGTTACAGGAAATAACCCCCAATGTCATTCGATGGCAACCACGTGCATGTGCATGCTCATGTGTTTATGTCCAGCATGGCAGGCCTCCTTTCACCCTGGCTGAACTCCAGGCTTGAGTCACTCTGCCTCTATTTTGAGGAAGTTGTCAGATTGTCATCTTGGTGGTAATAAGGAAAGTTTTATGTACACAAGTTCATGCTTTCTGTCATATACATGTTAGATTATTCATTAGAATGTACGACGAACGCTTGTCCATATCATTTTATTATTGGTTATGGGAATATTTTAAGATCAATAAAATAAAAATACAAAATTACTTTGATAGGGTGGTTCTGGAATGTTTTTTACTAAGAAGACACACACTGATTGTTGGCAAGGATGCTAGAATCTGGTTATGATTTTTGTGTGGTTCAATTTATTTATAGTAATGTTGATGCATTTGGAAGGAACTGTATGAACCTTCAAGCTTTTGGTACTTTGGTCTGTGTTGGGTGTAATAAGCAGCACAGCTTCTAGCGGTCGCCAGGGGAGCTTTTAGACTAGTCTTCATTTATAGCCATGGCAAAAGTAATAGCCTACACAGGCAGTGTTAGATGAAACCACAAGCGCATTGAACTACTTCTTTGTACATGTATTTTTACGAGCCATAATCACAGAAAAACTAGATTAGAATTTAGCTCTGAGCTGAGTAACTCTGACTGACTGTAACCGTGGATACAAGAACCATTTTGACGGAACTAAACAGCTCAAAAGTTAAACTGAACTGCTTCGTCTGCTATGCCACTGTGAGTCTGATTTACACATGACATGAATTTATACAATGTTATGGGAATTACCCCTGGTATTCCTCTCTTGTACAAGTATAGGCTAAACACACAATCATGACTGAAAGTCATGATTGTGTGTTTAGCCATTCAGTGTTTCCCCTCACACACACACTCACACACACACTCACTCACTCACACACTCACACACTCACACACTCACACTCACACTCACACACACACACACACACACACACACACACACACACACACACACACACATACACACATATACATATACATATACTATCAATCAGACACTGGACAGAGCTTAGAAAAAAGTTCCAGTCCCAGAAATCCCAGAAATCCCAGAGCGTGTGTGTGTGTTTGTGAGTGTGAGTGTGAGTGTGAGTGTGAGTGTGAGTGTGTGTGTGTGTGTGTGTGTGTGTGTGTGTGTGTGTGTGTGTGTGTGAGTGTGTGTGTGTGTGTGTGTGTGAGTGTATGTGAGTGTGTGCGAGAGAGAGAGAGAGAGAGAGAGAGAGAGAGAGAGAGAGAGAGAGAGAGAGAGAGAGAGAGAGAGAGAGAGAGAGAGATGTAGGTTTGACTATAAATGTCATCATGGTACTTTCCTCATGTGTCACATGTATAAATACTGTATCAACAGAATGAACACTCTGAGGATGCAGGCAAATCAGCACAGAAACTACATAAGGTGAGTGATGAAAATCATCTGTTGAAAAGATACTACCTTCAGAGGAATTAAGATAAAATAAACCTAAATACAAGTACCTTGATCGTTGTGTGGACCGATATACAAGAACTATTAGTGCATTCAAATACTGTACAAATTGTGATAAAACTTTGGGCAGCGAACAAAACAATTACTGTGAACTTTAGCACCTTTTTTTGCCGGACCCAGGGGGTCTGGCTTACATGAGGCTTTGTACCTGTTTTCATCCATACATGGGCATGGTCACTTTGTCCTTAGGCCCCAGCCATAAAAGTCTGTCCCCCTTTCGTCCATACATGGGCATGTTTTGTACCTGTTTTCTCCATACATGGGCGAAAAACAGGTTTTGGTCACTTTGTCCTTAGGCCCCAGCCATAAAAGTCTGTCCCCCTTTCGTCCATACATGGGCATAGACACAGGCTGACACGTCATGTGAAGTCTGGGTCTGGCAGAACCAGGTCTCCTGGTCTTGTTAGTTAATACAACATAAAATGTTGCTGTCACTATTGTTATTATTTGTTATGCTAAAAATATTTCACTTTCATTATTATTATTATGATTATTATTATTACTACTACTATTATTACCCTTATTATTTATTTTTATTTTAAGACTTTATTTGATAGTATCAGTCAATAGAGAGGAAATGTGGATATGAAATTATGACACACAGCAAACAGTCAGGAAGGCTGGGAATCGAACCTGGGACATGTTGATGAGGACATTTTGCACGCCCTAACCATTTGACAATCGGGTCACCGTCACCCCATTACTTTAAATACTATTAAAATAATGATTTAATCGATCCCATATCCTAACTTAACAAACATAATATTCATTTGACGATGTTGGCATCATCAACAACATTAACCACTTAAAGCCCAGCATCCGTATAGTGAAAACCTTCGCAGAAAATAGTCTATCTACAAGCTTGCAACACGTTATAAGTAGATCGGCTATTTTCAGTGACCATTAGTGAAGATATATTTAATGTAGAATGAAAGCAGAAAATACACTAGTATAGAGCCCTGAGGGACTCATACATACTTGCTTACAGAGCTAGTGTATTTAGAGAGATAAATTCCATGGGATTTTCATGAAAAGGGAAACTACTCTACATTATTGTCTTGTGTTTGTATAATGAAGCAAAAGTGAAACTCAACCTCTGTGAAGCAAGTGAACAGACTGGAATCTGAATGTGAATCTTTTTTCCCCACACTGAAGCAAAACATTTTTACTTAGAGATAGGAAAGAAAGGAATCTGGACTGACTTGTTTCCAAGATGATTTGAAAAAAAAAAAAAACTCTCATGGATATGGATGTCATTGTTTATATTGAGATCCACATAGTCATACAGGTGCTGCTGGCTTTTAATAACAGAATGGGTTTGTGTAACTCAAGGCTTGACAGTTTTGTTCTCATACCAAATATATCGTTAAAATCATTAAATCTCCATATTCTAACTTTTTGTGTTTTTTTGTAAATGAATGCCCTACTTGATCATACTACAGCGTCACACAAAGCATAAAAATAACTGATCTGCAAGCAGATCGTGGGACAAAGTGACACGTTTTGAGCTTGTAGATCTGCTTTGAATACTGAAAATAACTGTTTTGGACATATGCCGACAGAGACTATATTCATACATGCTGTCTCACTGAAAGACTGATATCTGCTAAATAAAATATAATTCCGTTTCATCTCATGACCTTCATCTCCTTTGAACAGTCCTTTAATGAGATGGCCTTGCCCGGTCAACTCCGGGCCAGTTTCCAGTGCTCCATCTGCCTGGATACGTTCTCTGACCCAGTCTCCACTCCTTGTGGACACAACTTCTGCAAAGTCTGCATTGGCGCTCACTGGGACAACAGTGTCCACTTCCAGTGTCCCCTTTGTCAGGAGAGATTCAAGCTCAGACCACAGCTCCGTGTCAACACCACACTCAGAGATCTGCTCCAGACGTTCAGCCAGATTACTGGCGGTAATACAGACGAGGAGGCTTCAACCAAACGTCAACTGAAAAAGGTGAAAGTACAAGTCACATGTTTAATACAAGGAGAACAATAACAAGAGTTGGTCGACAACAAGTCACTTGCATAAGTGAAATTGCTGATGTATGAATCAGTAATAGTAAAGGATATAAATATAATAATTTGTATAAAGGCTTAAGGCACATATAAGCTTTTATCTCAGCCTATACTTTTTCGGTCAGCCTTAATTTTTTGGGGGATTATACAATATGTGATGTTTTGTTATGGATACTGTTGATGATGATCGAAATAAACTAAACTAAAAAAATGTTTAACCCAGAACCCTTACATGATTTCATTTAATTATGAATATTCTGTATGAAAACACATTTTTCTGGGTACACAGATAAAGTTTGACCAGGCATTGGAAGGGGTACATCAGCTAATTAAGGAGCGCAAAGACTTGGTGAATAAAGTGCAGCAATCAATGGAGATCAGCAAGGTTTGTAATAGGCAATTGACATTCATTGTATTTCCCATGGATATGAATGATTTGTAAACAGACTACATAAGTCATGGACTATACGTCTGATTTATTAACAATATATTTTAATGGGGCTGTGGACCAGAGCAAGTAGCGTAAAATTCTACATTATGCATTAAAAAAGGCAGTTAATAAAGGGCAGTGAAGAACACGTTTTTAGCCTAGATTTAAAAGTCAGAGCAAATTTTTGTTTGTTCAAATATGTAACTTAATTTTTTATAATGGAAGTTATGTCAAAAACACAATTCTTCATCAGAAAAACGTCAGCGCCGACATTCAGGACACCGAAAAGGCATTTCACCAACTTCATCAAGTCACTGAGGCCATCCAGTTAAAAGCCATCGCTACGATCGACATCCACCGGAGAAACACACAGAACCGCTGTCACAGCATCCTGGAGGAGCTGCAGGAGGAGCTCAATGACCTGGAGAGGAGGAGACATGAGCTGGAGCAGCTCTCATCCACTGAGGACCACCTCCCCTTCCTAAAGGTCACTGTTCCTCTCTTTTATTCTACTCTCAATTGAGAAGAACTACAGTTATTTTATGTTCATTTTGAAATGAGCACTTAAAAAATATAGAGATCTCAGATGATCCAGCCTTTAACCCATTGAAAACCGGGAAAGCATCTGTGACATTTTAGATTTCTTCTGCGTTGGCTATTCAAAAATAGCAGATATACAAACTCAAGCTGCCAGCTTGTACATCTGCTATTTTTGAACATTTAAAAAAAAATCTTGAAAGTGTGAGAACTACTGATTTAGAAGGCATTTGTAGAATCAGCCTCAGGTCTTAATTATTTTTTGGGGGGGCGGGGGTGGTGGGGGGCGTTTATACCTTTATGGATAGGACAGTAGGCTGACAGGAAATGGGGAGAAAGATGGGGGAGTGACATGCAGCAAAGGCCGTCGGGATCGGGACTCGAACCCGCGACACGCTGTCAGGCTACATTGAGCCTATAGGTGCCTGGACCGCTACGCCAGCCGTCCAGGCTCTCAGGCCTTAATTTAACCAGTTAAGCCCCTACATATAAGCTTCTACTCATACAACAAATAGCGATGGTAGCCGGTCTCAACTATCGACAACGTGTTGACACATTGAGAAATTGCAGATCTGCTATTTTCCCTATCCTCTAACATTTGTACTATTTACATTTTTGCTATTGTTTTGAAATTATTATCATTAATTATTATTTTATCATCATTATTATTATCACACACACACACACACACACACACACACACACACACACACGTCTCTACAGGAAGTACCATCTCTGTGTCAGCCTCCTGCCACCAAGGACTGGTCTGAGATCAGTGTGTTCAGTGATGCATGTGTGGGGACAGTGAGGTCGGCGCTGCATCAGCTGCGCCTTGCACTTCACAAGACAGTCGATGAGGAAATTAAGAAGCTGGAAGAAAAAGGTGCAACATCTGAAACACATATAAAAATATATATATTTTATGTCTAATTCATTAAATGTTGCAATTCTACTCAAAACAAAAGATCTCTGCAAATATATGGATTTACATAAAGAATCTAATTAGTGGTTTGTGTTTTTTATGTTGTAATTCATGATCTCCCTTATTTATTCTTTAACTCGTTGGATTTGCAGAACTGAGAAGGATTCAGCAATATGCAGGTAATCTATGTTTTTGTCTGTTGATGGATGCATCAGTTTTATACCAGGCCAGCCCAGGGTCATTTCCCTCTCCACTTAAGTTGACAGCATTTTGTCCCCTCGTGTTGTTGTTCAGTGGATGTGACTCTGGACTGTGACACTGCAAACCCCGCCCTCGTGGTGTCGGCTGACAGGAAGCAAGTGACACATGATGAAGTGATGCGTCAGAATGTTCCGGACAACCCAGAGAGGTTTGACACTCTGCTCTGTGTCCTGGGGAAGGAAGGGTACAGCTCTGGAGCTTTCTACTTTGAGGTTGGTAACCTAACCTCTTTCACTCACTGTTTTGGGAAAACATTTGACTGTTTAATTAAAAGCAATCAAAAATTACAGAAGGAGATGAATTTCCTGTACCTCTTATAAAAAAATAAAAAATAAAAATAAAATGTCCCAGAGCCATACTGTTGCCTTGGTCTTCCAAAATTACAATGCCAAAAATTGGCATTGTAATTTGTCCTGAAGCAAATTTGCAAAGCATCAGTGACAGCATTTCTGTCTCCGTCCCCATGCTTACAGACAGATAAACCAGACATAAACAATACCCCCCCCTGTTGGGGTGGATTAACAAAGTTTCTTGGCAGAGGGAGTTGCTTGCATGTAGTAGTTTATCTACCAAAATTATGTGAAGAGCTTTTCAAAACTAAAACTAAACTAACAAAAAAAAAATGTAAACAAGGAAATAATGTCTACTAACGTATAAAATGTGTTCAATAACGACTTAATTTTCCTACTTTTACTTTCATACTCTTGCCTAATAATATCCATTAACTTTAATCTTTATCTACACTAGGTACAGGTGGACAACAAGTCTAGCTGGGACATTGGTGTCGCCCTGCAAACTGTGAAGAGAAAAGGCTCCCATGTTGTCCATCCGAGTCAGGGCTACTGTGTCCTGATGCTGAGGGACAATACGTTTCTAGCTTGTGACCGAACCCAAGTTGCAATTGAACTCTCCAAGAAGCCCCAGAAGGTGGGGGTGTTTGTCGATTACGACGTGGGAGAGGTCGCTTTTTACGATGTCGGGAACAAGAGCCATATTTACTCCTTTACGAGAATGAAGTTCCCCAAGAATCTGTTCCCCGTTAAACTGCACCCTTATTTGAACCCCTGCACCATCCGTAATGGTGATAACTTAGCCCCAATGGTCATCACCCCTGTGAGTTAATCAATGAGGTGATTATTTTCCTTACTGTTTGAAGTGGGTGTCTTATCTTATCTGTCTGTTTTGATTACATCGCAAGAGATTGCTCTGTCCCAAGTATTTGTGGTCCTATTAGTGTGTGACCTCTTGCCTGGCGAGGTCACCAGAGAAGGTAAATAAAAACTACAAGAGCAGTTAAGTTCAGCAGCTTGCTCTGCTGTCTGTCACAAAGTATAGCTCATCATCACAACGGTCCAATCGATGTTACTCCATGTGACTTTTGTGTACTAGTCCAGTGGTTCTCAACCTTTTCAGGCCGCGACCCGCCCCCCAAAATATTCATATTTGAACTGGGGGACCCCCCAAAATAATCATATAATCATATTTGAACTGGGGACCCACCACCATGACAAGCACTTGGAATTGTAGGAGTTGAGGCATTACATTTAGTTCAAGTCGGTTCCACAGATAAATATTGTGAAAATGTGTGTCTAACTACAAACTCGCAACACGAGGTGTTGTGAGCTTGTAGATCGGCTATTTTCACAATGTTTGCCTCTTTCTTCTTATTTGACCAATGTTCTTAAATGTCCTCAAATTGTCACTTTACTGTCATCTGGAGACCTCCCCAAAATCATTCAATCACAACTCCCGCCCCGA
Source organism: Gymnoscopelus braueri (assembly GCF_963280865.1). NCBI lineage: Eukaryota > Metazoa > Chordata > Actinopteri > Myctophiformes > Myctophidae > Gymnoscopelus > Gymnoscopelus braueri. The sequence continues at coordinate 23,689,503 of NC_137620.1, read as the reverse complement.
CCCACAGGTTGAGAACCACTGTACTAGCCTACATTTGATTTGGTTGTAGTACACCAGTATGAACCCTATGCAAGTACGCAAATTAACGCAATGCCAAATGCAATAATAATATAGTATCTTGTTAAACACGATTCAGTTAAAAGAAAACAAATTATAATACTGTATATACAGTATATCATTTAGACGGAAACATTTTGTAGGAGGTAGGTAGCTTTATTTATGTACAGAAAGTGGCCTCACACACACACACAAACACACATGCACACACACACACACACACACACACACACACACACACACACACACACACACACACACACACACGTATACACAAACACACACACATACATACATACATACATGCATGCATGCACGCACGCACACACAGGCTCCAGAGGTGGTTTTAGTAAAATATCAACATTCAAAAAAGCACGACGGAAAAAAAGCTATCAGTTACTGTACTGTAAACCATGTGAAATTCATGTGGACTGGAGTGGATACTGACACAGTTGTAGACCTGTGTGACATCACATTTTTAGCTTGATATTGAGCCATGAGTGGGAGAGAAAATATGACTTTATTGGCGAGAGTTGATTAATTGAACTGATCATCGTTACCATCTAAAACATTAGGCAGAACTCCATTTAAAAAGAAAGACAGGGCTGAGAACTTCAACAAATAAAATTCTGCCCCCTGACTTTGGTAACAAGGGGGGGGCTAATAGAATAGTAGTTATATACTGTGATTCTGTTCCAAAATAAGATATAATTGCCGAACATTCCACATTTTCTTACAAAATCAATGTTTTTATTTTATTTGAAATACATCATGATATTCTTTGAAGGGTAACTTAGCAGGTAACTCTAGTCCTCATTGATGATGTGTGGAGTCTTTAAGATCCTTTATTTTTTTAACAAATGAAATGAGTAATTAACCACCACACACATAAGCCCACACACCCACACGCACACACGCACACACACACACACACACACACACACACACAGTACTGTTCAGCCTTTCTAGTCGTTTGTTTTAGGATAATCAATTATTTTCCTGCCTAACCATTTTGTTCAAATCAACCACTAATAAAAAAGTCAAATAAGTCATTGATCAAGTAGTTGCCTTGTCTTCGCTACTGAAACATTGTTTGCAGGTCCTGTGTATGACTTTAAACATCTACAGTCTAAAACCATCATAATGTAGAAATTGCAACTTTCATATCAATATATAAATGGGGGGTAGTGCAGTTGACTCATACAATATCAATTAATCTCTTATGCATAATTGTTCTCCTATTCGTACTTCATTGGTGTGAACATTATTTAATAACAGTATTTTCATATACAAGCCTCTTTCACTGAGATACAAAGTATATATATACAGTAGAAGTATAGGAGGGCATTGTTGGTGCTAAATGACAAATTTCTTTGTTTTGATTTTCTTTACCTCATTCTTAGTTCTTTCCTTTTAGATGGCATTCCCCCTCCGCCTCTCTCTCATCCTCATCATCAACTCCACTTTGGTGGGCTTTGGTTATGTCCTATTCTGCCTATTCAAGCAACTCCAGTACATTACTCTCACCATGGCATTCACTTTGTTAACTGAAAAGACAACACAGTAAAAGTACACGCATAAATGTGTAATTCATCAGAATACAACAAAGATTGAAGGTGCACACATTGTCCAAAAGTTGAAGCAAACACCAGTGAGTTGAACTAGTCACTACTTACAATGCTTGTTTTTTAACGGTACCACTTGCATTCAGGTGCTGAATCTCATGGGTCACAATCCAAAATAAGCTATCTACCATTTGAAAACAACTGACATTTATGCTTAAAAAAATATTAACAATATATTAACAAATGTATATAAAACAAAATATAGCACTTTTAGGATTAATAATAAAATTGAAAAACATAACGATAACATTTAAAGAGCAGATTCTCAACATTTTAGTTATTATATGAGGAAAATTAAGGTTTTGATTTAAATGCGTTTCATCCTAAAGTGGACACATAGAATTTTTGGGAGATGAGCTTTTCAAACGTATTCCCAGAATAGTGGAGGTGAACAGTGGATGGATAATCAATGTTGTGTTTAACATACATACACACATACATACACAAACACACACACAGACACAGACAACGCACACCACAGGTTTTCTAAATGCTAATATTTGATGGTTCAGCTCTTGTAGCTGAAATCTCTCTGGTATACAGGAAGATTAATACCAGGTTTTCAGGAACATTTTCAGGGTTTATTACCAAAAAATAAAACAGAACAAAAAACTAATACAAGACATTTGGATTTCTTTTTTTTACTCTTAAGTCCTCAGTTGTAGCACAAAGTGGCGGTGTCCATGTATCTGATAAGGTCCAATGACAGACAATGTCTGTCATAAATTATTCCCATTTCAGAGGAACATTATTCTCTCTGAAAGTCTCTTCTGTATCAATGACTATGAACGTTATCCGATCTGCATGCAGTGCATCACAGGGTTTCCACATGGGCTTTATGGAGTGATCTCCAACCTTCACCTTTGACCTTTATGGCCCAGTGTGGTCTTTGAAATTTGAATTCATCTACAGACAGTGAATGAAAAAGCCTGCATGTCCTGGGTTCAAGAGGGCAGACCTCTCTGTCCACCCCCACCATAGTGCAGTCTGTCTGGGCAGCACACAGGCCGAGGGTCCCATGGCACCTCTGGATCTGTGGCACGGCTCTCAGGAGAATGTGTGTGAGCGCAGAGTGAAGACAGAGGGGGAGAGAGAGTAATTCCTGATTTCTATTTGGTTGCAATGCCGCGTCGCGCACCTAAAATAGCCGATCTGCAAGCTCACCGTGAGCTATTTTAGGTGCACGACAACAATGCACAACTTAGTCTGATTCAGGCTTAAGAACTAAACGGAACAAAGTGCTACTTCAGTTGTACTTGAGAACGGAAAAACTTGAGAACTTGTGTAACAGAGGAAAGAGAGAATGAGAGAATACAGTATGCAAGAGTGGAGATAAGACTAGTATGGCTTTTCCATGTCTACAAACGTAGGCATTTCATCTTTGATTATAAGTTAAGGGATTAAATGCTCTCACGTACAGACTCTCAGTTCCATTTTTCACAGTCAAGTCTTTCTTGTACACTGTACATCGACACAACATTCTATATACTGTACATATTTTACACATTTAAGCAGGCCCTCTTACACAGAGTGACCTACAGTAAATAGTCTATATCTCAGACCTCTCCAATAACGGTTGGCTATGAGTTTTCAGGGTCATAGCTCTCTGGAGGGTCTCACGTCCGCTTGATATTCAATGTGGGCTCAATAGTACATACACAGATATACAAGTATACAGCAGTATAGCTCTCACATGCTTAGAACAGAAACCTCTCATACACTTTTTACACTTCTGTTACCAGTCTCTCTGTATACTCCTTCATTCCACAGCTTCCACCTCTGGACATTTTTCGGACGGCTGTTTCGTGTCGGGTCGTTTTCGTGCGGGGGCCACTTTGCACCCTCCCCAGTGAGCTTTCAGTTTGATTCATCGGGGAGGGTCAAAATGGCGCTGGGTGAAAGCTGAACCTCGATCGGTGCGTTCGTCCCGTGGCGCTCGTACGGTCGGGTGTCGTCCGATGGCTTTCATATTGAACTCTCCTCGCACCGGGCCAGCGGCGCCGGTGACTTGAACATGGGCCTGGCCAGCTCCGCCTCCAGTATTTTCATCCCTTCCCCGAGCCCCTCGTCATCCTCGCCGCCCTCCCCCGCCTCCCTCTCCCCGCCCTCGGGTCTCCCCCGCTCCCTCTCCCCAGTCCTGCCGTCCAGCATGTCTGCTGATAAGATGTCTGAGGGGAAGGTCTTGAGCCCGCCGCTGCTCACGCTGAAGTCGCCGCTGGAGTACATGGCGTTCCCGTGGCCGTTGCCCGGGATACTGGCGCTGCTGTGGATCAGGTTGTAATTGTTGTTGCCGTGGTGACCGCCGTTGCCCTGGTTACTGAGCAGCGTGGTGGTGGTGGTGGTGGTGGTGGTGGCGGTGCCGTTACGTTTCTCCGTCAGAGGGAATCCCTCGGACATCAGGCTGGCGCTGCTGGGGGACTGGGGCGTGGCCGAGGAACCCAGCAAGTCCCGCCCCTTCTCGGACGACAGCGAATTGTCCGGCAGCCTGGCCTGGTGGCCGATGGCGTGTCGCCTGGTGGTCAGGAAGTAGAGGAGGAAGCCGCCGATCAGGAACCCCATGCTGAAGCACAGGATGTAGATGGCCAACACGTGGCGCCCTCCGCCCATTCTTCATCAGAAAAACGTCAGTGCCGACATTCAGGACACCGAAAAGGCATTTCACCAACTTCATCAAGTCACTGAGGCCATCCAGTTAAAAGCCATCGCTACGATCGACATCCACCGGAGAAACACACAGAACCGCTGTCACAGCATCCTGGAGGAGCTGCAGGAGGAGCTTAATGACCTGGAGAGGAGGAGACATGAGCTGGAGCAGCTCTCATCCACTGAGGACCACCTCCCCTTCCTAAAGGTCACTGTTCCTCTCTTTTATTGTACTCTCAATTGTAAAACAGTTATTTTATGCTAATTCTGAAATTAGCACTTTAAAAATATAGAGATCTCAGATGATCCAGCCTATAACCCTTTGAAAACCGGGAAAGCATCTGTGACATTTTAGATTTCTTTGCGTTGGCTATTCAAAAATAGCAGATATACACACTCAAGCTGCCAGCTTGTACATCTGCTATTTTTGAACATTTAAAAAAAATCTTGAAAGTGTGAGAACTACTGATTTAGAAGGCATTTGTAGAATCAGCCTCAGGTGTTAATTATTTTTTGGGGGGGCGGGGGGGTGGGGGGCGTTTATACCTTTATGGATAGGACAGTAGGCTGACAGGAAATGGGGAGAAAGATGGGGAGTGACATGCAGCAAAGGCCGTCGGGATCGGGACTCGAACCCGCGACACGCTGTCAGGCTACATTGAGCCTATAGGTGCCTGGACCGCTACGCCAGCCGTCCAGGCTGTCAGGCCTTAATTTAACCAGTTAAGCCCTACATATAAGCTTCTACTCATGCGACAAATAGCGATGGTAGCCGGTCTCAACTATCGACAACGTGTTGACACATTGAGAACTTGCAGATCTGCTATTTTCCCTATCCTCTAACATTTGTACTATTTAAAATTTGGCTATTGTTTTGAAATTATTATTATTAATTATTATTTTATCATCATTATTATTATCACACACACACACGTCTCTACAGGATGTACCATCTCTGTGTCAGCCTCCTGCCACCAAGGACTGGTCTGAGATCAGTGTGTTCAGTGATGCATGTGTGGGGACAGTGAGGTCTGCGCTGCATCAGCTGCGCCTTGCACTTCACAAGACAGTCGATGAGGAAATTAAGAAGCTGGAAGAAAAAGGTACAACATCTGAAAACATTTAAATATTTTATGTCTAATTCATTAAATGTTGCAATTCTACTCAAAACAAAAGATCTCTGCAAATATATGGATTTACATAAAGAATCTAATTAGTGGTTTGTGTTTTCAATGTTGTAATTCATGATCTCACTTATTTATTTTTTAACTCGTTGGATTTGCAGAGCTGAGAAGGATTCAGCAATATGCAGGTAATCTATGTTTTTGTCTGTGATGGATGCATCAGTTTTATACCAGGCCAGTCCAGGGTCATTTCCCTCTCCACTTAAGTTGACAGCATTTTGTCCCCTCGTGTTGTTGTTCAGTGGATGTGACTCTGGACTGTGACACTGCAAACCCCGCCCTTGTGGTGTCGGCTGACAGGAAGCAAGTGACACATGATGAAGTGATGTGTCAGAATGTTCCGGACAACCCAGAGAGGTTTGACACTCTGCTCTGTGTCCTGGGGAAGGAAGGGTACAGCTCTGGAGCTTTCTACTTTGAGGTTGGTAACCTAACCTCTTTCACTCACTGTTTTGGGAAAACATTTGACTGTTTAATTAAAAGCAATCAAAAATTACAGAAGAAGATGAATTTCCTGTACCTCTTATTTAAAAAAAATATTTCCCAGAGCCATACTGTTGCCTTGGTCTTCCAAAATTACAATGCCAAAAATTGGCATTGTAATTTGTCCTGAAGCAAATTTGCAAAGCATCAGTGACAGCATTTCTGTCTCCGTCCCCATGCTTACAGACAGATAAACCAGACATAAACAATACCCCCCCCCCCCTGTTGGGGTGGATTAACAAAGTTTCTTGGCAGAGGGAGTTGCTTGCATGTAGTAGTTTATCTACCAAATTGATGTGAAGAGCTTTTCAAAACTAAAACTAAACTAACAATTTTTCTTTTTAAACAAGGAAATAATGTCTACTAACGTATAAAATGTGTTCAATAACGACTTAATTTTCCTACTTTTACTTTCATACTTGCCTAATAATATCCATTAACTTTAATCTTTATCTACACCAGGTACAGGTGGACAACAAGTCTAGCTGGGACATTGGTGTCGCCCTGCAAACTGTGAAGAGAAAAGGCTCCCATGTTGTCCATCCGAGTCAGGGCTACTGTGTCCTGATGCTGAGGGACAATACGTTTCTAGCTTGTGACCGAACCCAAGTTGCAATTGAACTCTCCAAGAAGCCCCAGAAGGTTGGGGTGTTTGTCGATTACGACGTGGGAGAGGTCGCTTTTTACGATGTCGGGAACAAGAGCCATATTTACTCCTTTACGAGAATGAAGTTCCCCAAGAATCTGTTCCCCGTTAAACTGCACCCTTATTTGAACCCCTGCACCATCCGTAATGGTGATAACTCAGCCCCAATGGTCATCACCCCTGTGAGTTAATCAATGAGGTGATTGTTTTCCTTACTGTTTGAAGTGGGTGTCTTATCTTATCTGTCTGTTTTGATTACATCGCAAGAGATTGCTCTGTCCCAAGTATTTGTGGTCCTATTAGTGTGTGACCTCTTGCCTGGCGAGGTCACCAGAGAAGGTAAATAAAAACTACAAGAGCAGTTAAGTTCAGCAGCTGGCTCTGCTGTCTGTCACAAAGTATAGCTCATCATCACAACGGTCCAATCGATGTTACTCCATGTGACTTTTGTGTACTAGCCCAGTGGTTCTCAACCTTTTCAGGCCGCGAACTGGGGGACCCCCCAACATAATCATATAATCATATTTGAACTGGGGACCCCCCACCATGACAAGCACTTGAAATTGTAGGAGTTGAGGCATTACATTTAGTTTAAGTCGGTTCCACAGATAAATATTGTGAAAATAGCCTAACTACAAGCTCGCAACGCAAGATGTTGTGAGCTTGTAGATCGGCTATTTTCACAATGCTTCCCTCTTTCTTCTTATTTGACCAATGTTTGACCAGTTTTTATAGGATAGTTTGTTGATTACTTTTGATGCAGTTAAGGTATTCAAAATGTCTTAAATGTCCTCAAATTGTCACTTTACTGTCATCTGGAGACCTCCCCAAAATCATAACTCCCGCCCCGACCCACAGGTTGAGAACCACAGTACTAGCCGACATTTGATTTGGTTGTAGTACACCAGTATGAACCCTATGCAAGTATGCAAATTAATGCAATGCCAAATGCAATAATAATATAGTATCTTGTTAAACACGATTCAGTTAAAATAAAACAAAGAATTATAATACTGTATGTACAGTATATCATTTAGACGGAAACATTTTGTAGGAGGTAGGTAGCTTTATTTATGTACAGAAAGTGGCCTCACACACACACACACACACACACACACACACACACACACACACACACACACACACACACACACACACACACACACACACACACACACACACACACACACACACACACACACACACACACACACACACACACACATGCATTCACGCACGCACACACAGGCTCCAGAGGTGGTTTTAGTAAAATATCAACATTCAAAAAAGCACAACGGAAAATCAGTTACTGTACTGTAAACCATGTGAAACTTATTGAAGGTAGATAATTCATGTGGACTGGAGTGGATACTGACACAGTTGTAGACCTGTGTGACATCACATTTTTAGCTTGATATTGAGCCATGAGTGGGAGAGAAAAAATTACTTTATTGGCGAGAGTTGATTAATTGAACTGATCATCGTTACCATCTAAAACATTCGGCAGAACTCCATTTAAAAAGAAAGACAGGGCTGATAACTTCAACAAATACAATTCTGCCCCCTGACTTTGGTAACAAGGAAGGGGGGGGGGGGCTAATAGAATAGCAGTTACATACTGTGATTCTGTTCCAAAATAAGATATAATTGCCGAACATTCCACATTTTCTTACAAAATCAATGATCAATGTTTTTATTTTATTTTAAATACATCATGATATTCTTTGAAGGGTAACTTAGCAGGTAACTCAAGTCCTCATTGATGATGTGTGGAGTCTTTAAGATCCTTTATTTTTTTAACAAATGAAATGAGTAATTAACCACCACACACATAAGCCCACATACCCACACGCACACCCACACACGCACACACACACACACACACACACACACACACACACACAGTACTGTTCAGCCTTTCTAGTCGTTTGTTTTAGGATAATCAATTATTTTCCTGCCTAACCATTTTGTTCAAATCAACCACTAATAAAAAAGTCAAATAAGTCATTGATCAAGTAGTTGCCTTGTCTTCGCTACTGAAACATTGTTTGCAGGTCCTGTGTATGACTTTAAACATCTACAGTCTAAAACCATCATAATGTAGAAATTGCAACTTTCATATCAATATATAAATGGGGGGTAGTGCAGTTGACTCATACAATATCAATTAATCTCTTATGCATAATTGTTCTCCTATTCGTACTTCATTGGTGTGAACATTATTTAATAACAGTATTTTCATATACAAGCCTCTTTCACTGAGATACAAAGTATATATATACAGTAGAAGTATAGGAGGGCATTGTTGGTGCTAAATGACTTCATTTCTTTGTTTTGATTTTCTTTACCTCATTCTTAGTTCTTTCCTTTTAGATGGCATTCCCCCTCCGCCTCTCTCTCATCCTCATCATCAACACCACTTTGGTGGGCTTTGGTTATGTCCTATTCTGCCTATTCAAGCAACTCCAGTACATTACTCTCACCATGGCATTCACTTTGTTAACTGAAAAGACAACACAGTAAAAGTACACGCATAAATGTGTAATTCATCAGAATACAACAAGAATTGAAAGTGTACACATTGTCCAAAAGTTGAAGCAAACACCAGTGAGTTGAATTAGTCACTACTTACAATGCTTGTTTTTTAACGGTACCACTTGCATTCAGGTGCTGAATCTCATGGGTCACAATCCAAAATAAGCTATCTACCATTTGAAAACAACTGACATTTATGCTTAAAAAAATATTAACAATATATTAACAAATGTATATAAAACAAAATATAGCACTTTTAGGATTAATAATAAAATTTAAAAACATAACGATAACATTTAAAGAGCAGACTCTCAACATTTGAGTTATTATATGAGGAAAATTAAGGTTTTGATTTAAATGCGTTTCATCCTAAAGTGGACACATAGAATTTTTGGGAGATGAGCTTTTCAAACGTATTCCCAGAATAGTGGAGGTGAACAGTGGATGGATAATCAATGTTGTGTTTAACATACATACACACATACATACACAAACACACACACACACAGACACAGACAACGCACACCACAGGTTTTCTAAATGCTAATATTTGAAGGTTCAGCTCTTGTAGCTGAAATCTCTCTGGTATACAGGAAGATTAATACCGGGTTTTCAGGAACATTTTCAGGGTTTATTACCAAAAAATAAAACGGAACAAAAAACTAATACAAGACATTTGGATTTCTTTTTTTTACTCTTAAGTCCTCAGTTGTAGCACAAAGTGGCGGTGTCCATGTATCTGATAAGGTCCAATGACAGACAATGTCTGTCATAAATTCTTCCCATTTCAGAGGAACATTATTCTCTCTGAAAGTCTCTTCTGTATCAATGACTATGAACGTCATCCGATCTGCATGCAGTGCATCACAGGGTTTCCACATGGGCTTTATGGAGTGATCTCCAACCTTCACCTTTGACCTTTATGGCCCAGTGTGGTCTTTGAAATTTGAATTCATCTACAGACAGTGAATGAAAAAGCCTGCATGTCCTGGGTTCAAGAGGGCAGACCTCTCTGTCCACCCCCACCATATAGTGCAGTCTGTCTGGGCAGCACACAGGCCGAGGGTCCCATGGCACCTCTGGATCTGTGGCACGGCTCTCAGGAGAATGTGTGTGAGCGCAGAGTGAAGACAGAGGGGGAGAGAGAGTAATTCCTGATTTCTATTTGGTTGCAATGCCGCGTCGTGCACCTAAAATAGCCGATCTGCAAGCTCACTGTGAGCTATTTTAGGTGCACGACAACAATGCACAACTTAGTCTGATTCAGGCTTAAGAACTAAACGGAACAAAGTGCTACTTCAGTTGTACTTGAGAACGGAAAAACTTGAGAACTTGTGTAACAGAGGAAAGAGAGAATGAGAGAATACAGTATGCAAGAGTGGAGATAAGACTAGTATGGCTTTTCCATGTCTACAAACGTAGGCATTTCATCTTTGATTATAAGTTAAGGGATTAAATGCTCTCACGTACAGACTCTCAGTTCCATTTTTCACAGTCAAGTCTTTCAGACTGTACACTGTACATCGACACAACATTCTATATACTGTACATATTTTACACATTTAAGCAGGCCCTCTTACACAAGAGTGACCTACAGTAAATAGTCTATATCTCAGACCTCTCCAATAACGGTTGGCTTTGAGTTTTCAGGGTCATAGCTCTCTGGAGGGTCTCACGTCCGCTTGATATTCAATGTGGGCTCAATAGTACATACACAGATATACAAGTATACAGCAGTATAGCTCTCACATGCTTAGAACAGAAACCTCTAATACACTTTTTACACTTCTGTTACCAGTCTCTCTCTGTATTCTCCTTCATTCCACAGCTTCCACCTCTGGACATTTTTCGGACGGCTGTTTCGTGTCGGGTCGTTTTCGTGCGGGGGCCACTTTGCACCCTCCCCAGTGAGCTTTCAGTTTGATTCATCGGGGAGGGTCAAAATGGCGCTGGGTGAAAGCTGAACCTCGATCGGTGCGTTCGTCCCGTGGCGCTCGTACGGTCGGGTGTCGTCCGATGGCTTTCATATTGAACTCTCCTCGCACCGGGCCAGCGGCGCCGGTGATTTGAACATGGGCCTGGCCAGCTCCGCCTCCAGTATTTTCATCCCTTCCCCGAGCCCCTCGTCATCCTCGCCGCCCTCCCCCGCCTCCCTCTCCCCGCCCTCGGGTCTCCCCCGCTCCCTCTCCCCAGTCCTGCCGTCCAGCATGTCTGCTGATAAGATGTCTGAGGGGAAGGTCTTGAGCCCGCCGCTGCTCACGCTGAAGTCGCCGCTGGAGTACATGGCGTTCCCGTGGCCGTTGCCCGGGATACTGGCGCTGCTGTGGATCAGGTTGTAATTGTTGTTGCCGTGGTGACCGCCGTTGCCCTGGTTACTGAGCAGTGTGGTGGTGGTGGTGGTGGTGGCGGTGCCGTTACGTTTCTCCGTCAGAGGGAATCCCTCGGACATCAGGCTGGCGCTGCTGGGGGACTGGGGCGTGGCCGAGGAACCCAGCAAGTCCCGCCCCTTCTCGGACGACAGCGAATTGTCCGGCAGCCTGGCCTGGTGGCCGATGGCGCGTCGCCTGGTGGTCAGGAAGTAGAGGAGGAAGCCGCCGATCAGGAACCCCATGCTGAAGCACAGGATGTAGATGGCCAACACGTGGCGCCCTCCGCCCAGCCCCACTGCTCCGCCCACACTGGGGCCTTCTAGTGTCAGGTAATAGGCTGCTCTGCGACATGGGGAGGCGTCTCTGATGCTTGGCCCCGCCTCCTGGGGTAGAAGAGGGGAGGGGACAGAATTCATTACATAGTACAATAAAGTATAGATAATACAGTAAGTTATTGTGTTTATACAAAGGATTCCTTAACCAAGTAAACCATACTTCGTTGAGTCCCACAGAGACCCTTTCCCTCTACACCATTTTCATTTTTTTCCCTCTACAATAAATATCTTCGCTGAACATAGTGACGTTGCGATGCTTTGTGAGCTTGTAAATATACAATTTCTGCTGACTGTTCGCCCTAGAATAGGGATGCTAGGGTTCATCTGGTTCAAAGGAAACACTCACACTGCTCACATGCACCTCAGTTCATTTTTGTTCTCCACGGAAACGGATATTTAAAATATTGTACCCATATTGACAGAAAATAAAATAAGTAAATAAACAAATGATATTCTTTTGTCGTTTACATTTATTGTCTATGATAACGAGCCCAAAATAGGGATGTTAGGGTGAAAGTGGTTAATAGGGTTGACTTAGACACATCCACAGAGGAGAAGAGATGGGAGGAGGGAGAGCACCACACATGCTCGATGGCCCATCCAGAATCTCCTCACTGGTCTGGGGAATGGAGCTAGCAACCTTTGATCCTCAACTGTCCTACTCTCCTCCTGCGTACCTGGCATGTACAGATGTAGGTCCCCAGGTTGTCCTCTGTGACCGTCACCTCCAGGTCCGAGTGGTGCTGTCTGGTGTGTCTGTGTGGAGGGTGCTCCCAGCTACAGGGCCTGGGAGACACCTGGACACAGGGCAGCAGGAGACGCAGACCCACCGACACACGCACCTCCCTGATGGCCGGGGCGCAGCGCCCTACAGGACCGCATGGAGGGAAGGGAGGAGGAGGAGGAGGAGGAGGAGGAGGAGGAGAAGAATGTTCATATTCAACGACATTCAAACCAAGCAGTTCAATGTTTCTTGTTTAGACCATCAACTATAATATGAAGTGAACATTGGAAGGACTTTTACCTTCTCCACTGTCACACCTCTTCAAAGCATCCTCGACCTCGTCACCGGGGCCTGGTCTGGACAGAGACAACGGAGAGAATAGATATGAATATGTTTTAAACACTTAAAGCCCTATATACTTCATTGTATGCCAAATTGTTGAATGTTCATGTGGTTAGTTATGGTGAATTAATAAGATATTAGGAGCTGACAACCAAAAAGAATACTTTTTTTTTTTTAATTGAGAGTTTTACTGATTCAAGTGAATTCACACATCTGGAAACCACCTGTTGCTTTTGTCTTCTTCGTGGTTCTTTCTCTTTTCAGTTAAATTGTGCTGAAATGTGGTGTTTTTTCTCCTCTGGAGTGCTATCTACTCTACTCTGATGTGTGTTACTCACTCAGCCATGGTGGGCCTGCAGGCTCCTTCCTTGGCGCCCCACACACAGCCCAGACCCCTGGCCCGGGCACACACCTCACAGCTGTTGTAGAGAGAACAGCCCTCTGCCTGGACAACAGCTAGAGACAACGATGAACCCACCAGAGCCTGACCCTGCAGGAGACAGACAGACAGACAGACAGACAGACAGACAGACAGACAGACAGACAAGGAAAGAAAGAGAGAGTTAAGTTAATGAATTAATTCAATTATTGTTTAAAGGATGTTGCACATTTTGGAAGCGTGTGCGTGTGTGTGTGTGTGTGTGTGTGTGTGTGTGTGTGTGTGCTAACCTTATACAGCAGGATGTTATTAACAGGTTCCTCAGCAGTAAACAGAGGGATCTCCTGCAGTAATGTTGATTTGTGGCCCACTACTGCCACCCGGTGGAGCTCCCCATGGTCTGCAACACACAAAAGGAAACATTTCTGTCATTTCTAACAGTATCACAGTTCTATCCCAACCTCTCCTTCTCTTTCTCCTCCTATCTTTCCGTCCCATCCTCTTGATCTCTGACTCCCTCCAACTTTTACAATTCATTCTCCCACAATTTCTTTCCATCAATCCATTCGTCCATCATTCCCTATTGTCTCACCTGTTCCGAGGTGCAGCACGGCTCCTTTGCGCTCATCCTCGCTCTCTGCGAGCGTCACGGCCAGCTTGGTGTATGTGATTCCTCTGCGGACCAGCAGGGGCGCCGATATGACACTGTTCTCCATCAGGGGGTGGTCCCTCATGAACGTCAGCACCTTGTCGGGCAGTTTCAGGGACGACTCGAAACCTTCGTCCTTCAGCGCGTTGTTCAGACACTGGGGTGTAGAGAGAAAAACAGAAACATTTAGTAAATGAAAAAGGATAGAAGGTGATTTTCAACATCTGGTCACAAAGGGTAAACTCCAATGTCTGCAATTGCAATAAAGAATTAACCTTACATTAACCTGTAAACACCGTAATAACTACGCAAAAATAACACTGAACCGTTGGTGGACGACACACATTTTTAGCTTGTATATTTATTATTTTTGAAAAGCTATACATAAATTAACACATTGATTGCCAAGATCGCATCGATGCGTTCTTTCAAATCCATCGCTTGAGTGCCAGCCTTCAAAAGAACGCATTGATGCGTTCTTTTGAATTTTCATTGTTTAATCTGTGATCGCACGGCTGTGTTTATTTCTCATCAGCACTTTCGTTTTCCACTTACGTCACACTCACCCGGAGCCGGATGTAAAAAAAAAAAAATAATTTCCGGGTCACATTGTTTTTCTCCGGTCATTTTCGTCCAGAATAGGGAAAAACACAGTTTTTCACACGGTATAAAAAAACGAACGGACAGCTCAACTTCTATTTTCTTTGGTCCGGGTGACTAACAGTCATCGTCTTCGTGTATCACATCGTTTTCAGGCCGATCAACGGATCAGGGATTGTCGAAAACATAACATCCGGTGAATGACAGGATATGACGTGGGCCTGTTTGGGAGGGGGCGAGCGAGGTGATCAATGTGTGGATTTGCTGCTCTCTACTGGTGGAACTGTCGTACGTGCTTGACACCACAATCAGATAATTTATTTGAATGAAAAATTACAAAACAAAAAAACACGCAAATTGCTGGCACAGGGGTGAGTACATTATGAATAAACTCTGGCAGTCAATGTGTTAACCACTTAAGACCTATATACTTTGTTATACGACGGCTATCGAAAATAGCCGATCTACAAGCTCACAGCACGTCGCATTGTGAGCTTTAGATCGAAAATGTTTGCTATTTTGGGATGGAAAAGGTTTAGTTCACCTATATGACATGCCCAATATAGGGACTCCAGGGTTTAACGTCATTAAGCTGTATCAGCAGTGTGGTTTGGTTACCTGTCCAGGACGGGGTGTGGGGACAGGCTCAGGGTTCATCCAGTTCTCACAGGTCTTCTTCAGCTCTTTGAAGGAACCGTCCATTACTTTACTGATGTCGGACAGGCTGAACACACACACGGCCGACAGCTGCTCACTCTCCCTACAGGAACACACAGTCAGAGAGAGAGAGAGAGAGAGAGACTGAATAGCAGACATTTTAACATCATTCTACTACAGTACCTGTAAAGGAGCGTGTCACTGTCTGTCAAGTGCCAACACATCGTTTATTCACAGCTTATGCTGCATATCTGTATGTAAAAATAGACCATTCTTTCTATTACTGGCTTTATTTTCAGATTTGATCCGTAGTCATTGAAACGTTACTGAACATACCTGAATAACCGAGTCAACATTGGGAAAGCCTCATTGTTATGGACTATTTTATCAGCAATACTTTACAAATCAATCTGCATTTTAAATTGCATAAACAAAATAATTTACATAACTTTGACAAGAAATAACGGCACAGTGAAATTATTGATTTTCATACCATACAGAAATGAATGAATCCATTGCTTTACCAAGTATACCATAGTCAATGCTTTAGAAAGTGATTACACTAAAAGTATACTCCATTGTAGTAGAGTTTCAATGACACGTTGCATCAATCACATGTTGTTATCTTAAAATATCCGTTATTTTTGGCAAGCGACGCCATCGTGCAATGTAAATTAACCAATTAAAACCGGGAAAGAATCCGAGTCATTTTAGATTTTTGCGTTGACTATTCAAAAATAGCAGATCTACAAGCTCACAGCGCGTCACTTCGTGCCACGCTGCGAGCTTGTGCATCTGCTATTTTTGAGACCTCAGGTCTTAATGGGTTATTATAAGCTTGACAGAGAAGACGTTCCCCTCCCCTCTGCTTACCACTGGGAGGTGAACAGGCCGTAGAAGTGTGTGCTGCGAGGGTCTCCGGGTGTGTGTTGCGAGGTGAAGACGTCGGTGAGGATGTTGTAGCGCTGACCGCTGGCCTTGTCCTCACACACCAGCTGGGCCTTCAGGAAGGTGGTCCACCGTCGCTGTAGAGTCTTCATTCCTCCCACGTCAGACTGAGAACACACACACACACACACACAGACAGAGGAGGATTACCAGTCTGAATGTTATGCCAGCATGCAGCAGCCGCGTGTGTGGCAGTGAATGTCACAAATCACAATCGCCTGGACAGCGTGACATTCCGTTAATATTATATTGACATATATTGTTCCATCACTCTAATCCCCGGCAAACGCCATGCTTGATCGAGGAAAACGCAATTTATAGTCTGGCCAAAACCAATATTCAATTTGACAGCAGTATCTTGATTTTAAGGTCATGATTCAATGAGATTTGTAATACAACCTTTTTAAATCAGAGACATTTGTAATCCTGGTGCATTTTTGCAGGTGAGGAAACTCAAGCTGTTGTTGTGAAGTACCCTTCTGCCCTTTAGTGGCCCTTCTTTTAATTGCTGTGTGCACTCTTTTACGTCAAACTTAAGAGTTTAAGGATCGTCGAGGGTCATGATTTCTGTTATACTGGAAATAAATAAGTCATTCTGACCTATGAGCTTGACCCCAAAACTTTAAACCGTACTGATCGTTAAGGGATAGGATTCTAGTTCAGAAAAAAAACGTTTTGTTTTTAGTTTGAAGAAAACTGAGCCATTTATGATGACGCTATAGCCAAAACACAATGCTGACCTTATTTACGACCTTTGACCTTGACTATATGGGTGGGTCAGGTAAAAATATCCACTCTGTGACAAATTTCAACACTTTATTAATACACACACACACACACACACACACACACACACACACACACACACACACACACACACACACACACACACACACACACACACACACACACACACACACACACACACACACACACACACACACTTATGTTACCTTGCAGACTCGTGCGACCCTGGGAACTTTGACCTTGGTGTAAAGGTCGTACTCTTTGGCCACCTCAGTGAAGAAGAAGTAGATCTGGTCATCGTCTCCGGCTGGGTTGTTGTCTGCAGACTGCTCTATGACGGCTGAACTCACAAACTCTGGATCTGTCAAACACAGTCACACACACATAAGCTTGAGCACAAATGCACAAGTCTAGCAAACGAAAATGATTGCAACTCTAATGCATCTTTTCGATTGTTAAATCTGTGTGAGTGCGCGCTCGCGCTCCTGCGTGTGTTTCTCACCGCTGAGCCAGTTGATGGATCGCTCAGTGCGGATGCGTTCCTGCTCTGGCCCCGTTGCCCTGGAGATGTCGAACAGCGTTCCCAGGAAATTGCTAGTGGCCGCAGTGTACAGGATCCCACCTACCCCACACACACGCACACACACACACACACACACACACACACACACACACACACACACACACACACACACACACACACACACACACACACACACACACACACACACACACACACACACAGTTCAGTGTCTACTGTCTATCCATCCAGTGATTCCCAAACCAACATACAGTATATATTTGTGTATGCAGGGTATGCACATTTCTTTCAATTTAATGACTTTTAAGACATTTTTAATACCAAATTGGCCAAATTGCCAAATATTACACAAGACAGAGGCAAACATTGTGAAAATAGCCAAACTGTAATCTCACAACGCCTCGCAGCCTCAAGCTTGTAGTTCAGCTATTTTCACAATATTTATCTGTAGAGGGTCGCGGCCTGAAAAGTTTGGGAACCCGTGTATCAACCAACCAATCAACCAACCAACCAAACCAACATACAAAGCAATCCGTTTCATCAACCTCCCTGCCTTGTGCGTTTACCTGCCATGACGGCTGTGTAGTGCTGACTGGGTTCGAAGGGACACTTCCCCTTCCCCGTCTCCATCCTCACTCCTCCATCCTCCCCTTTCTCCAGAGAGAAGGTGGACAGCTCCTGATGGAGGGGAAGAACAGACAACAGAGACAATTTAGTTTGTCAGTTTGGTGAAGTGTTTTGAGTGTGAACTAGTGTGTGGGTTCATGACAGATCCATTTTCAGCTCATCACACATGCACGCACAAAGAAACACACGCACATCCTCGGTCCCCCCTCCTTATTCTGCACATTCCCCATTGCTTCTAAAGAGGTTTTTATCATACCTGCCGTCCTAACCTGTACTTTAAAATGTACTTATATTTTATCTTGTCTATTGTTGTCTTAGCACTCTTTGCGCAACATGTCCCACTAACATTTCACTGCTTGTGCCTGTATGAGACAAATAAACCCCTCTTTATTCTTGATTCTTCACACACACACACACACACTTACAAGAAAGGCACACTGGGGATCGAATGCAAAGGTGCCACAGGCGTAGATGCGTCCATCCCCCAGGAATTCCAGCAGGCGTACGTAGTTGTTACAGTCCATCTGTAGGGGGAGACAAAGGACCACAGATGACTTTTGAGCCTTCCTCCCCTAGGAGACGAAAAGTTCACAAAGGTTTTCTGGGAATAATCCTTTTATTTGTAACATTATTGCAATCTAATATCTATAATCTGCATTATTAGTCATGCTTGAACACCACCGGGACCAAGGTGTTTATTAAAGTACAAAACAGACAAGCAAGCAAACAAACAAAGACAGTGTTCAATCTGGGTTGCAATCTGTTAATTTAACCCATAATATATATACAGGTCTATAGACATAGTTCATGCATTAATCTTATTCATTCCAAAACATTGTTTGTAACTTGGCTGATTGACACACATTATAAGCTCACCATTGTGTGCACAATTGTTAAAGGTAGGGTAAGTGATATTTTTGGGTTAAAACAAAAAGTATTTTTTAAAAAGGTTAAAGCACTATATTCTGATAGTAATCATTGCTATAGAGTGTTTGTTCAGTAACAGGAGTCTCCCCGTCTCTCCAGCTCTTTAATAAACAGAAAATACATTTTTTGGTAGGTGTCAAAATCTCAGCCAATCAGGAGAAAGTACCCATTTTTAAGCTTCATTTTTATAGTGTTCCAGTTCTAATTTTGCCTGCTCATTTCTTAGTGTCATCACTTCCAATTTCACTTGTTTAATCTATATCCTGATTGAGTTCTCTATCCTGATTGGATAAAATTGGAAATGAAACTGAAACTGGGACGAAAATGCATTTTCTGTTTTATGAAGAGCTGGAGAGACATGGAGACTCCTTATATGGACAGGACACTCTATAGTAACGAGCACTATCAGAACATAGACCCATTTTGCAATTATTTGAATAATTGCAAATCACTTACCCTACCTAACCAGGTTTAACCACTTAAAACTCTATATATACTTTGTTGATTCCCCAGGGGTCTATCTTTGGTCCCCTTCCTTTTATCCCTCTACACCAAATCCCTTTGCAGAAAATAGCTGATCTACAAGCTCACACTGCGTCTCAAGCTTGTACCGTAGATCTTTTATTTTAGCTGAATGTTCACCTGATTTGACATGCCCAGAAAAGGTACGCTAGGATTCACGTGGTTAAAGGATCAATTACACACCCCATGAAGCCTTGAATTCATGGTGATTTCTTTCTTTTTGTCACATTCCTAAGCCAATAATTTGATGACGACTCAAAGATCCATTATCTCAAAGAGTCTCCTACTGATTCCGCCGGTCATCAAATTATTGGCTCAGGAATGCGACAAAAACTAGAAAATCTCCATGAATTCATGGCTTCATGGGCTGTGTAATTGATAGAATATAAGATTTTTTTACTACTTTAACTATTCCTTTAAGAATAATTGTCATATGTTTCAAGATGACAATAAAGCTCAAAGTCACTGTGACCTCTACGAGAATGGCACAAGTGGATTCTGGGAACTAATGCAATATCAATGATTCTGATAGGAAACTGGAGACCCCCACTGCTGGAGGAGACATACGAGACCCCCACAGCTACGAGACAAGACCACCCACCCTCCATCACACACAGCACAAAATGCAGACCATTGTCTTCACAAAGATACAGGAACACACACACACACACACACACACACACACACACACACACACACACACACACACACACACACACACACACACACACACACACACACACACACACACACACACACACACACACACACACACACACACACACACACACACACACACACACACACACACACACACGACCTGCATGCACATACTTCCAAAGAAACCTGAGTCATCTTTTTGTTTGTGGTTGCCATGAGGAGATGAACTTGGTGGTAATTTTCCACAACAAGGTGTGTGTGTGTGTGTGTGTGTGTGTGTGTGTGTGTGTGTGTGTGTGTGTGTGTGTGTGTGTGTGTGTCTCCAGCGTGGCAGGCCTCCTGTCTCCCTGGCTGAGCTCCAGCCTTGAGTCAAACCCACCCCCGCCCAAACTCCCCACCCCAGGGGACACGGTTGTCCTCGGATGTTCAAGTCACCATCATCCTACATCAGCCTGACTCTTGGCCTCCAGGCACCCCCTGTGCTTAATGGCACACTGGACAGATGGAGAGAGGGGGGCCGAAAGGGGGAGAGAGGAGGAGAGAGAAGGAGAAAGAGATGTACAAGAGAGAAAGGGAGGCAAGCGGAGGAAAGAAAGAAAGACAGAAGATGGGGAGGGGCGGGCGTGCGTGCGTGCGTGCGTACAGTATGTGTACACTGTAAGTGTAAGCAATGATAGGGGTTGAGGGTGCTGTTGTGTGAATAAACAATCTTAGGATTACCCATAAACACACATGCCTAACTCAGCGTTTCCCAACCTCGGCACGGCGGACCTTCTTATCACACGCCAAACATAGTAGATGTACAAGCCCACAATGCATCGCATATACGCAAGGCATTGTGGGCTTTGTAGATTAGCTATGTTTGGCACGTGACACCGTCATACGACTAAGTATAAATCAGGATATACACACATCCTCTCTCTCTCTTTCTCTCTCTCTCTGGGTCAGCTGTAAGGTAGCATCCTGTTGAGTCTCGCCGAGTCATTTGTGTTGTCTTCCTAATCAGCATGTCTCCATCGCTCCTTCGTCTATCTCTCCTTCACTGCCTCCATTTCCCCTCTCTCTTTCTATATCTCTCTCTCTCTCTCTCTCTCAATATCAGGGAGCTGTTCGTATAGTTACAATGTACTTTTAGAGCAATATCCACTGTCCTTCCTTACTCTCACGTCGCTTGCCGCTTCAGTAAAGTAATAATCTATTTCAGGATGGTATTCAACTATTGAAGAAAAGAGTAAGAGAAAAACAATGGATCAGCAGAAGAGAGCACAACAAATATGATTATTCTGCTGTCTTCTACTTCTGCACGCACGGAACGGAGTCTGCATAATGAGGATCAAAGCCTAGGCTGTACAATATGCTACGTGTAATGAAATGATGAATCCATAGACATTACTGAACAGACACCGACATACAGACGCACACGCACACACGCGCACACTCACACACACACACAGACACACACACAATATGCTCAAGCTCCCGACATGGTCTTGGCTTGAGTCCCAGAACTTTCTTGTCCTAATGATAGGGATCATGTCTCAGGCCGTCTCTCTCTCTCTCGATCTCACACACACACACACACACACACACACACACACACACACACACACACACACACACACACACACACACACACACACACACACACACACACACACACACACACACACACACACACACACACACACACACACACAATCGCTTTACTTGAAACGTCTAAATTCAATTTGAATTAATCCAAGACTCTAACATCACAGAGGTCATCATGCGTTGAGGACATCAGGGTTTATATCCTTTGCCAGGTGACTTCTAAATGCAGACAATGAACAGCATTGTGACTTTCCCTGCAATCTGTAAGCCTCTGAAAGTTAAGTTTGCGAGCACATCCAAGGCCACCAGCTGTCCGGACCATAAGCTTATACACATAAACATGCACTGTGATACGGCACGCAGCTAAAGGCAGTTCTAGGGCCAGTTTATATAAGGTTTTGTTTTCAGACAAGGCAGCCTATCTGAAGACAAGCACTACTTGGGTCTAGTCTACACTACCAATAACAAGCGGTGCCAGACACAAACAACCGGTCAGCTCTGGGTTTTTGGGGGGCATTGATACGCTTTCAAGTTCACTCGAGGTCGAAAGTCACATGTGACTTCCTATTTGTGGATAACGGTCCATCTCCTTCCATGTCGGGGCAGAGTAACCCCTTAAGCTCTATTTCAAAAAATAGCAAAAATAGCCAGTCTCTACGACCTCACAACGCATCACATCACGATGCATTGTGAGCTTGT
The DNA here is from genome assembly GCF_963280865.1 of Gymnoscopelus braueri. Lineage (NCBI taxonomy): Eukaryota > Metazoa > Chordata > Actinopteri > Myctophiformes > Myctophidae > Gymnoscopelus > Gymnoscopelus braueri. The sequence continues at coordinate 23,667,014 of NC_137620.1, read as the reverse complement.
AGATCTGCCATTTCCTCGATTAACCACTTAAACCCCAGCATCCGTATTGTGGGGAAAGCTTTCGCTGAAAATATCAGATCGACAAGCTCACAACGCGCCGCAACTTGTCGATCGGCTATATTCAGCGTAAGCTTTCCCCACAATAACAGAAAACAGAAAAGACAGCGGAGGGACTCCGCTCAACCATATGGGGTTTAAGTGGTTAACATAAATGTTTTTAATTTTGATGAAAATCTTTGCCTATAATGACATGCCCAACATAGGGACTGTCACTTTCAACCTACCATCCGACGCCAGGTTTAAAGTGGTTCATGATATGAAGGGTGATAATGAGCAACATGCGTCTTCAGTGAACCGTGATGCTCTGAATGGTTTCAGAAGCACAGCAGTGTACATAAGACAATCAATCATCTGCTGCTATACAGACACAGGCATTTTTATGCATAACGGCCACTCCCAACATGTGGAAAGGGAGTGGTTGTGATGCGTACTGTACATGTGAGGGAACACACATGCACAGTTGCACACACACACACACACACACACACACACAGTTCTCACCTCAGTTTTGCCCTTCGTCACACAGGACCTCCTCTTCTCCTCTGGAACATCCCATTTGATCTTGAGACACAAACAGAGAATCGGACAGTCAGTCACATCAACAAGTTAACCCATTAACTTTGTATTCAAAGATTTGCACACATTTTCACGATTTTTCTAAAATAGCAGATCTACAAGCTCATAGCGCGGCACAGAGTGACGCACTGTGAGCTTGTAGATCTGCTATTTTTTGAATAGCCAACGCAAAAATCTAAAATGACACAGATGCTTTCCCGGTTTTAAATGGGTTAAAGCTGCAATCTGTAACTTTTACATCATACCCAGGATTAGAACCTGGGTCCCCAGCGTGAGCCCTGGAATTTCTACTGTTGAGCTATAAACGGAGAGCCCATTTGGGGAGAGGATGAATTGCACTTTGAGCTTCATGCAATACCACTCGTCAACCAGTAGTGGGTCCTACCCGACCACAGGATCTAAATGTCCAAAATAGAAGAGCAGGTAGACCAACTACAACCACCACGGTTGTAGTTATATTGTATTATTGAATGCTCGATTCTGATTCTTATTTTTTTTAAGAATGCTCGATTCCGATTGGTCCATCACGGCATTCAGCCTGTTGGGTCTGTTATTTCTCGGTAGCAGACGGTTGTTATAATAGAGAAGTCTGTTGTTACAGACATGGACTGCACACCTGGATCATATCAGTTTGTGCGGTGCTTGTGTTTTTTGCCGTATCCAACCATATGGCCATGTAAATAAACACACAATGTCATTTTACAGCTCAACAGTACACTAAAGAATGTCTTTGAAAACATTTTGAGTGTAACCGGGGACACGCTGTAGAAGGCATTCTGTGACCGTGTGGTATGCGTTCTAACCATTCGGGTGTCTGCAATAGGGTAGCCCCTGCAGTAACACAATCTTGATACATATTTGATCAACACTTTCTAACAGTGTTTTGCAAGCCGACAGCCGTGTTGCACTGGAGAGACCTGGCTGGCATCATTCTAATGGACTAGTTTCTTCACTGAAAACAACAATTTATTCATTAAGAAGCCGTGTAGTAAGCGGGATAATAAACAGTGAGCCGGTCATTATTGAGAAATAAACCCCTTCAGGGTGATTAAGATCTTATCACCCTGTTAGGGGTTTATTTATTTTCTAAATGACCAGTGGCTCATTGTTCATTATACCTTGCTTAACATACTCTACCACACAGTTTGATCACAATGACGTTATATTCACAAACAAAGTTGTGGATTACAGCTTTTTTTGCACATGACCTCGTGACCCTTTGCAGTTGAAAAGTTCAACACATCTAAACGGCAAGTTAAATATGCAATATGTAAGGAAATATGTAATTTCATACAGCCTGTACGCACGCGCGCGCGCGCACACACACACACACACACACACACACACACACACACACACACACACACACACACACACACACACACACACACACACACACACACACACACACACACACACACACACACACAGTGCTCACCGTGCGTGGTTTTAGGTTCAGGTTGGTAGTGTCAACAGCCAATATGGCGTCCCTGCCACCGAGAAACAGCATGCCAGTGGAGCGGTCCAGTAAGAAGGTGCTAAAGTTCCTGAACTCCTTGAACTGCTCTGGCCCCAACATGGCGTCCTTCTCTGTGTGGAGAAAACAGAGAGAGAGAGAGAGAGAGGGTTAATGGTGCTTTTAGGGAGGTATACAGTATACATGAAATATGCAGATGTACTGTCAAATTCTATTGACAAGTTATTCTAAACATTCTGTGAAAACATCAGATCTACAAGCTCAGGAGTACATTCCCAGGAAAGGGAACCATAATTTACATTTGGCAATGTAAATTATGGTTCCCATATTGCCCTTTGAATTTAATAGAGAGAGAGAGGAATTCATGTATTTAACTACTTAAACCCAATATACTTCATTGACTGGGGCTCTATACCCAAAATCACATTGAAATTAAGAAGCCTGTAGATCTGCTATATTTTTTACCAAATATTCACCCCAGAGTAAGGACGTGAGGGTTCAAGTGGTTAAGCTGCAGCCATATGTTTCACCTCTTCTCTCTGAGACAGATGAACTCACTAAACTCTCCGTTTCTCTCTCCCTCTACTGGGATTTGTAGTTGAGCCGTGCAAAGCGAATGCAAAAACTATATTATAATGAGGCTGTCTGTTAATCTGTCTGTATGTCACTCTGTCTCCACCAGAGGGCGGTAAAAATGCAGCTCAACTAAACACGTCTCTAGACATAGGTTGCTTTGTTCCTTTTAGCATCCAGACCAGCATCCTATTGACATTCACTCCTCACTGTTCACTGTTAGCCTACACACACACACGCACGCACACGCACACGCACACGCACACGCACAATCAAGGGCCAGGCCAAAAGCAAATAAAATAATGCATAATCCAAATAATAACATATAATGTAGGCTTAAGGCACAATTACAGTAGATACATGTTAATCTCAGCTAGACATCATGTATTAACTGACATCCCAAAACTAAAGCCTTTGCTATAATTATTTTCCACCTTTTTCCTCTCTCTCTCTCCCTCTCTGTTCTTTTCCCTTCCAATTCTACCATCCGTAATCACACACTACAGGACAAAGCTTTGCCTTGTCTGTCGTGGTACTGTGTGTGTGTGCGTGTGTGTGTGTATGTGTGTGTGTGTCTTCATACACAGCTGCTTGCCACGAGAGTACAGCTGTGTGCTGTACTTCAATGGAGTGGTGGTGCACAAGACTGTGTGTGTGTGTGTGTGTGTGTGTGTGTGTGTGTGTGTGTGTGTGTGTGTGTGTGTGTGTGTGTGTGTGTGTGTGTGTGTACGTGCGTGCGTGCGTGCGTGCGTGCGTGCGTGCGTGCGTGCGTGCGTGCGTGCGTGCGTGCGTGCGTGCGTGCGTGCGTGCGTGCGTGCTTTGTGTGATGAAGGCTATAGTTTGCTTTCAATAAGTTGTATTACAATGCAAACCTCTGTTGACATTTCAGGAAAAAGACTATTCCAAGCAGACAGAGTGAGCAAAAGAGAAAGGAAACGAAAGCAATAATTACTGTAAATTAAGATTAAACATCTCAACCGACAGACAAACCGTCTCTCGATCACACACACACACACACTCACACTCACACACACACACACACACACACACACACACAGTAGTAACCTCACCGGGAGGTAATTTACAGTCCACAATGCAACAGGGTGAACTCTATTATTGATATAAGCCAACTACTTGTGCAAGCAAACAGAAGCACATCGATACACGTCATGCCTCATCATCCACCACAGCACAAAGCCTTGCCTTGTCTGTCTGTCATGGTGTGGCACGGTGGTTTTTATGTGTCAATAAAAAATGGAAAAGATCAATCAATCAATAAGACTTGAGCAAACAAAAGCATGACATGATGAGAACACTTCATCTATCATGACATTGCATTACAGTACATGACGCCATCACATACCGAATATGAACAGGTGATGAAACCACTGCCAATAAACACACGATGAAATATACAGAGAGAGAGAGAGAGAGAGAGAGAGAGAGAGAGAGAGAGAGAGAGAGAGAGAGAGAGAGAGAACAGATAATAAAGAGCTAGAAGTTAATAAAGGTTTTAAGAGAGAGAGATACACAGAGAGAGAGAGACAGACAGACAGATAGATAGAAAGAGGAGAGAAAGAGAAAGAGAGAGAGAGAGAGAGAGAGAGAGAGAGAGAGAGAGAGAGAGAGAGAGAGAGAGAGAGAGAGAGAGAGAGAGAGAGAGAGAGGTCTGTATCCAACAGCAGGTGAATCAACAGCCACAGCGGAACAGAGCTGAAGTAAACAAACAGCATTCATCTCCATAATGGAGTTCTCACACTCTCCTGATAACACCAGCAATTACAAGCTGTGGAAAGAAACACACACACACACACACACAGCGTCAATACACAAACGTGTGTGCATTGCATGCACAAAAAGCACATTATTAATGGTCCGATACAAAAGGTGGAGAAAGGAGGAAGAGACGGATGAATGGAAGGAGGGTGGTTGACAGAGAGGGAGGGAGATGGGGGTACAGAGAGAGGGATGGAACAGGTGCAGGAGATATTAAATGAGTCTGTTGCACTGCCTCCCAGTTGCATTAAACACATTATGTCTATTTGTCTGTGAGCTACAGAGTAGAAACGGGCCTGCGAGGCCAACTGCCCCTAGAGAGTCGTATGAATACATAGAAATGAAGTGTTCTGTCATGCAAAACAGTATCTGTTTGGGGAGAGCACCTGTAAGAAAACAAATATGATCGTTTATTGTAATTTTCTGCTGTTTGTATTTTTGCTAGAACAAATGTTATGTACTGGGCATTTTCTCATTTTCCAGTAAAAGCCTTTTTGCACACCTGCTTACAATGGTCAGGTGCGTAGGAGACGAACCGCCAATGTTGAGAAAAGGAGAAGTCTGCACACTGTCTTCACTTACATAACGCATTTATTAGACTTTTATTGGTATTTTATAATAGCATTACAACTATTTTACCTTTCTGTCTTAGTTTATTGTTATCCACACCGTTGAGGAAGCCAAGTCAGGCTGCATGCAAACAGCCCCGAGGTGAAAAAGGTGACAACATGTTGTTTTCTTTCGGGTCAGGTGTCACACAATTGCCCTATTTGGGTTCAAAAAGGTGACTGTAGCTGAAAAGTGACACTTTTGCATGAATTTCACTGCCTATTCCAAAAGTTACCAAAATGTATTGTACGTGTATGTGACACTAAACACCTTGAAACTTGAACCGTGAGAACATATTGAAGTGACTAGTTGTTGTTCTGAACAATCTGGCTTTCTATTGGTTACCCAAAAAAAAGCATTCCATTTCTCATACTATGGTGTCAGGCGTGGGCCTGCTTGTTGACCGAACTGTTGCACCTGCCTCTGGGTCATTCACTGGCCAGGACTCCTGGCCAGAATTCTCCAGGAACATTTGTCACAGATGTTTTGATATTGTTTGATATTGTAGAATCTCCCATCAACTCTACTGTATCAGAAATGATACAGAAATGAGTATCCCTTTAAGCTCAAAACTAAAACTCTGAAATTAAAATTTCATCCTGACATGACATTATAATGCTGCCTGACAGATCAAACACCCTTCAAGGGCCGGATTTAAAACCGGGGCATCTAGACAGTGCAGGCGATGTGCAGTGCGTTCCTCTCTGGTCCATTAATGCTTGACATTGAGTCCCCGACATCACAACATGCAGACTAATAATATTATTACTTAGTATATGTCTGTCTGTCAGTCTGTCGGTCGTCCTAGATAGCCTGTCCCATTGTCAAAATGAAGGGAGCTCTTAATACACCGACATCTGTCTCGATGGAAAGGCAATCTCTCTCGCTCTCTCCCTCTCTCTCTACTAGTCAATATGTCGGGGTTTCCAGTAACCTCTAACATGCGTGTCACTTCTCATTTGCTAAGATGCCATCTGTTTGGCTCCAGGCAGCAAGCTGCGCTCTGACTGGTTGAGAGAGGAACTCTACTTCCTGTAAATCACATTGTTGTGTGATGACAGTTCACGCTATGCAGGTCATAGTGTAGAAAATATGCGTGTGTGTGTGTGTGTGTTTTGTGTGGTGTGTGTGTGTGTGTGTGTGTACACCTGTTTACCAGCAGTAAACCACCTCCTCTCTCTCTCTCTCTCTCTCTCTCTCTCTCTCTCTCTCTCACTCTCTCTCGACGCTGTCTTTCACAAACCTTTCGCTCTGTCTCTTCCCGTATTTCTGTATTCCTCCTCCAACATTCATCCATCCATCCAAAATCAATCAATCCATCCATCCATCCAAAATCAATCCATCCATCCATCCAACATCATCCCGCTTTAAACTAACTGAAGTAGTTCTGTTCAGCAGCTATATCTACCACACACACACACACACACACACACACACACACACACACACACACACACACACACACCACACACACACACACACACACACACACACACACACACACACACACACACACACACACACACACACACACACACACACACACACGACATCAGTGTGTGCTAGTGACACAGGCCGAAGGCAAGGTCTGCAGAAATGTCCTTGTAAACTGGTCCTTACTGTCCCTCTAGGACAGGACCGTGCACACGCACATGCACGCACATGCACACCCACACACACACACCCACCTGCTGTGCACTCTAATGTAGCGATGGTTCCTATAGCTACACCATCTGCCCCCTCCAAAAACATACACACACACCACACACACACACCAAACACCCAAGGGCTGTTATGTGCATGCATGGGCGACACCTGCCAGTCAAGTGAGAGAAGAAGTGTTGAAAAAGAGAGAGAGAAGAAGGCAAGGACACGGCCACTGTAATGAAGAGAAAAGAAGAGAAGCGAGGAGGAATGGAAGGAGAGAGAGACAGCGACAGATGGATGAAAAGTCTTTAGTTGGAGTCCCTCGTCTTTGCAAAGGCAATGTGTGAAAGAATGTGTCAGAATTTGACTTGACACAAATCCAAATAGGGGTGTAACAGTTAATTTAACTATAATTGATTTAATCAATTATAAAAAAGAATTAAATGAAAAGAAAATAGCTGAACTACAAGCTCACAACACGTCACATCAGGTTGCGTTGTGAGGTTGTAGATCAGCTCATTTTTGGAGATTTGGCGTACAGGGGAAAATGGAGAGGGGCAAAGGATAGAGACCTGGGGTACCAATTAACTTTATATTAATGGGGCCAAGATGCCAACGCAAATACATTGTCATGAGGATGTCTATTTGTATTTATAAGTAAGTACAATACGTACTGAATGAACTGTACTGTATGTATGTTTTGGCCACCAGAGGATGCTGAAAATGCCAAAAAACACACTACCAGATACCTCAAAACGAACATAGATGAGCCACGTGGCTCAACTGTGCGTGTAGAATGCACTGTATCATTGCAGCCCTGCAGCAGCTGTGTTGTACAGGGCATTTCTACTCTGTTCCTGTGAGGTGTTTTTGGAATGTGTGTGAAAAAAGCTCATTCAGAAAATCTAATCTGGTTAATTGCAGCTTAAAAATGGAGAGGTCGACGTAAAGGTGATCGACACACAGCAACGACAGCTCAGCAAATGGCGACTGGCGGAAAGCAATGAACACTTGAACACAATGAATGAATGTCAGTCTGGCCGGCGTTCCAACAAAACCTGACAGCCTGACACATCACACCCCCGATTTCATTCCAAATAAGAGGCCAACGTGCTTCGAGTAAATATGGATTCCTAAAAATACAAAATGCCCCCCTCTCCATCTCTCTCTCTCTCCCCGGCCATGAATCATTCATTTATTATGCATTAAACATGACCGACACGCAACCAGTCGGGAGTGAGCGGGGACAGTGTGTGTGTGTGTGTGTGTGTGTGTGTGTATGTGTGTGCGTGTGTGCGAGTGTGTGTGTGTGTGTGTGTGTGTGTGTGTGTGTGTGTGTGTGTGTGTGTGTGTGTGTGTGTGTGCACAGTGCGTGTACGTGCGTTAAGGGTTTAATAAACAGGCTGTTGCACCAAAGCGACAGACCCTGGTCTCTGGCTGCAGGGCATTGTGGAATTGCACACATCAGGAAGTGATAAATTATACACCTGCCTCCTTCATCTGCCAATCAAGACTGATGGGATGGAGAGATGTGCAGGAGGAGAAGAGAAGAGAAGAGAAGAGAAGAGAAGAGAAGAGAAGAGAAGAGAAGAGAAGAGAAGAGAAGAGAAGAGAAGAGAAGAGAAGAGAAGAGAAGAGAAGAGAAGAGAAGAGAAGAGAAGAGAAGAGAAGAAAGAAAACAAAGAAGTTGTGTATAGTTGTGTAATATAGGCTACATGTTACATCTTCCCAGTGTGTGTGCTACATTGCATTGACCAAGCAGGTTTCTGGCTGGCCTTGCAGCATCAGTTTGTGATTGGGCGTTAATGGGCGATGTCATCCAAAAGTTCAGCCAGTAGCCAAGTTGTCCTTGCCAGCAACGACCAATCACCATCAGAGCTGGCTGTTCCGTTCCTCTAATCGCAGAGAATCAAACGTCATCACCAGGCTGTGATGTCAACGCACATTTATACATCCTAACAGGTTGGCGATGTTAATACAGTTTATAACACTTGAATGAATCATAAACTGTCAACTCCCACACAATGATGTTGGCCCACACGCACTTGCGTGTGCGTGTGCGTGTTTGTGTGTGTGTTGGCGTGTTGTTTGTGCGGTTCATTGTCTTTGCATTGATGGATGATGGAGGCCAGCTATTCAGGCACATCCTGTCTAAAGAGCGATTTCTAGCGTAGTGTCTGTTTGTGTGTGTTTGAGAGAGAGAGAGAGAGAGAGAGAGAGAGAGAGAGAGAGAGAGAGAGAGAGAGAGAGAGAGAGAGAGAGAGAGAGAGAGTAACATAGAAAGACATGTTTAACATGCATTGGAAACCAAAAAGTGTGGAAATGCATAGACATTGGAAATTATAAGAGACAGACGAGCACAGACAAGCAATAGAGAAAGAGAGACACAGACAGTCAGACGGGGGGGGGGTGATTAAGGGGCTGAGTCTGGTGTTTGGACAGAAATATCTCTAAAGCTCTCTTGTTCTTCAACAATCAAGTGATAAAAACACCAATTTTCTTCTCTTGTCTGTGTCCATTTCTATGTATGTGCGTGTTCGTGCGTGTGTTTTATTCATAGGCTTACGCCTGCATGCACTGATGGTGTGTGTGTGTGTGTGTGTGTGTGTGTGTGTGTGTGTGTGTGTGTGTGTGTGTGTGTGTGTGTGTGTGTGTGTGTGTGTGTGTGTGTGTGTGTGTGTGTGTGTGTGTGTGTGTGTGCGTGTGTGTGTGTGTGTGTGTGTCTGTGTTAGAGAGAGTGGGAAGACAGGACTCCCCTTGTAGCGTTCATGGTCTATTTCAGCCTATTTAGTGGCAGTGAATGGGCTTCACAATGGCATCAAAACTTCAAAGGTCCGGCCATGCCTTACATCCATGGACAACACGCCCATAATAGTCATTTATCTCCCGTTTGCATCAATCAATGCACACAAAAGCAAGTGAACTCTACATGTTACGCTGGATAATGCTCAAAGTTAGCATCAGGGGGCGGGCTACTGGAATCTATAAGTTGAATGCTAAAACCCTATGTCGTCACTATCAGGCGGACACCGTTACTTTTTGGGACATTTTAATACCCTATGTTGACCAATGTAGTTATTATTTAGTCACAAGCTCTTGTTAATACCTAGACTGACTACGGTGTCTACCGTGTCTGAACGAGTGAAATGCTATGTTGTAATCTTAAAGCAAAATGTGTACTTAAAATAATGTCTTTTTGGCACGTGACACAGTCGTGCAATGGGGTATAATAAATTAAGCTTTATTCACAGGTTTTAAAGTCGTCTAGACACGTCCGACCATGAGAATGCGCCAAATTACTACAGTGTCTGCAGCTGTGGCGTGATTCAAGTACCTCACGGTCACGCAAACTGTGGAGATGAATTCCAGACTACAGCTGTGAGATATGCACAGTGCTACAGTATGCAGCAAGACCATATAGGGGCTGTGTTTTCTTTTTAAACATCCATAACTGTGGCATCCAGAGATTGCACACAAACTCCTGGAACCCAAATCAATTCTCAGGACGAGCGAGGTTGTTTCCATCAGAGCATTTTAGACATCAACACAAGCACATGGCAATCTTCAAATGGGAACAGTTGTACCCTTGGGAGTATATATTCATGCTAGGTGCAGGGTTGCCCCGACTGCCCGTGGCAAGTAAATAAAACGCTCGGGCAAGTGGAGTTTGCTTTCAGGTTGCCCGACGGGCAAGTGTGTTTGAGTGGGGAAGCAACCGTCTTTAGTTTTGTTCGCTATAAACACAACACAAGATGTCTGTGGAATGTAAAATAAGAGAGCACAGTTGACCTATAATATGCATGTTTTTTTTAAAGAATTAAGAGTTTCACTTTAAAGAGATATTTGGCATAAATATTGAGGTATCTCCATATCGCGCAGCCCCAGAATTCGCAAGTAAAGTAAAAAGTTAAATTGAACAGTAATTCAGATTTTACCTATCACGATTTACTTTTCGGGCAAGTGTGCATGACCTTTGGGCAAGTAGACCCATGATCTGCATTTGCCCGACGGGCAAGTGCCTCTGAGACCTTAGTGTCAACCCCTGCTAGGGGTAAATTAATGTTCACTGCAATTACCTGGAAATACAGTAAATAGCATGTTCTGTGGTCCTATAACTAGCGGCATGTTTATCAATAGTAAATGGTGCCTTCATATAGCGTGCATTACATGATGCACCCATTCAGTAACACACTGATGGCGGAGGAAACCATGCAAGGCACCAATCTGCTCAGTTAGGGGTTCAGTGTCTTGCTCAAGGACACTTCGACAGTTACACAGTGGGAGCCCGGCGGGATCGAACGGCCCGCTCTACCTCCTGGGCCACTGCCGGCCCTCACTCATATCACTCATTTACTGTGCAGTACATAACAGTATGTGGCACTTGTTCAGATGACTAAACATCTTCCCAGCTGCCCGAGATTCCTTGACATGGAGGGCTGTAGGAGGGAGCCATGATGAGGAACCTCTGTTCCTGCACACATCAAACACCACAACATGATGACCCCCCCACACACACACACACACAGTGTCAGCCTCTCCTTTGAGGGTTTTATACTCTGGGGGCAGCAAGTAATGTAATGTAATGCAACGCAACGCACACACGCACGCACGCACAAACACGCACACACACACAGGGGACTGGAGATTATCGGGCATTAAAAACAAGAGGTGTGGGAGACAAGAGTTGGGGGAGAGGAGGCAGACACCGTTAAGAAAGCAAAGAAAAAATAAAAAGGCTATGAGCAGGAGAGAGAGAAGAGCTGATAAGGAAGAGATGGAGAGGGGAGGAAGGATGAAAGGAGACAGAAGGAGGGTGAGCTCTGGGTGTTTAGAGGTTGTGGGCAGCAGGACCTTTTTCTTCTTATATTAATTTAATTTCATCCTATATGAAAATAAGATATCACAGATTTTTGATGCCAGTATTGTGAAAGACTCTCTCTCTCTCTCCCTTCCTTCCACCCACTCAATCTCAGCGCTCTTTTCTTTCTTCTTCCTTCCTGCCTTCCTCCCTACCCCCCCCCCCCCTCTCAGGCTACTGGCTCTAGGTGATAAGCAGTAGCACTACTAATCAGGCTTGGCCTAAATTCGGCCATACCCCTGGAGGATTAGTGGGATTGTGTGTGTGCATGTGTGTCTCTGCGTGCATGTGAGTGCACGTGGCAGTGTTGGTTTAGGCCCGGTGCCTGGCGGACCCATCCAACCAAATATAGAGGGTGTGTTTGTGTGTGTGTGTGTGTGTGTGTGTGTGTGTGTGTGTGTGTGTGTGTGTGTGTGTGTGTGTGTGTGTGTGTGTGTGTGTGTGTGTGTGTGTGTGTGTGTGTGTGTGTGTCAAAATCAGTGCGGGAATGAATCATTGAATCAAGTCTATCTTATTGTACTCATCTTACAGTGGGCCAGACTCCATATAAGCTGTACCTATCCCTGGAAGTTACATAACACATGAGCATAATATCCTATCTGATGATGGATATTTGAATACAACGGGACATCTGGCCAACTCTTTCTAGCATGCTGAGAGAGAGAGGGAGAGGGAGAGAGATTAGATGGGGGCAGAGTAGGACAGGTAAAGCCCGACTTATGCTTGGTTGTGCATTATGTCTAGGGGTGGGACGATATGGGTACCTCACGATACGATATGTATCACGATATTAGGCCCACGATAACAATATATATCACGATATCTGAAAATGCCGATATATTGCGATATCACGATATATTGCATGAAATTTCACCAACGATATATCACGATATCTGAAAATATCGATATATTGCGATATCACGATATATTGCATGAAAATTCACCAACGATATATCACGATAGTCCTTGTATTCAATTCATAAACACATAAAATAGCACCAAACAGCACAAATACAGAGTAGGAAAAACAACGTATCACAAACTTTAAAAAAAAAATTAATATCGATATTTTCCGGGAGGATATCGATTATTTATCGTGGGAGAAAGTATCGCGATATATCGATATATCGATATATCGTCCCACCCCTAATTATGTCGTTCACCAAAAATAGCCGGTCTACAAGCGCCTCAAAGTGCTGTGTGCGTTGTGAGCTTGTTGATTGCTGTGAACAACACCGACACGCAAGTATAAAGTAGACTTAAATGGTCGGGTAATACACCAACTATATTTAAGACTTTGGAACATCACTGGCTAGTTGAGCCGCAAATCGAAGCCAGAATTGTAATGAATCTGTGTGTCTGTGTGTGTATCTGTCTGTCTGTCTGTCTGTCTGTCTGTCTGTCTGTCTGTCTGTCTGTCTGTCTGTCTGTCTACGTACACGTTTGTGTTAACTTGACTCTCAGAGGTTAAATAAACACTCCAGATTTCACAGCGTCTGCAGTGCACACGCCCCTGGGTTTTCTCGTTCGCTTTTTGCAAGAGTGCGAATTCTGTTTTGATTGACATTTTACACGGATGGTAGCTGCCCAGCGCAACCACAGCCTGTTGACCACTAGGAAACCAGTGCTCAACTTCAATTATTCAGCATGTTGGAAAAACAAAGCATAAGGTATTGTTTGACCTCATGGTCCAGGGTCACTGAAACACATGTACTGTGCAGTTTGATTCTGTTCACGTACACACACACCGAAATTGGAGTATAGACTGTATTGCTCCAGGTCATGATCTGTGTGCAAGTGGGATCATTGTACACACACACACACACACACACACACACACACACACACACACACACACACACACACACACACACACACACACACACACACACACACACACACACACACACACACACACACACACACACACACACACACACACACACACACACACACCTAAAGCTCTGTTTCTGTACCTGCCAGTCAGAGTTTGGTTTCAAGCGGTTGGACTCAGTCTAAACAGAGAGTGATGATGGGTCTGAACCTCTCTAAGGCCAAACACACAACCAACAGCCAAAAATGTGGGTATACTGTAGCCTAAAGCTAGACAGACAGAGAGAGTAACAGTGATGGACTCATATGTTTTACTTAAGTAAAAGTATCAGTACTGCAATGTAGATATACTCTGTTACGTAAAGTAAAAGTAAAAGTCCTGTATTCTAAATCTACTTGAGTAAAAGTATCAAAATATACTTAAAGTACCAAAAGTAAAAGTTGTCAATGTGCAGAATGTCCCATTTCACAAGTTCACAATGTATACAAATCTTTTGAAAATAGCAGATCTACAAGCTCACATTGTGAGCTTGTAGATCTGCTATTTTCAAATGGCCGAAATATATATAGGGCCGAAGTGGTTAATGTATGTTTTGTAATGATAATCAAAATCTACAAAATAACTAGTAACTAAAGTTTGCATATAATTGTAGTGGAGTAAAAGTACAATATTTGCCTCTGAGATGTAGCGGAGTAGAAGTAAAAGTATAGAAAATTGGAAATACTCCAGTAAAGTAAAAGTACCTCAAAATTGTACTTAACTCTTTCATTGCCACACTTATTTCAGACTGTGTCGTCCCAGTGCCACGAAAAATGTGCATTTTTCCTCCGTTTAATTTTTAACATTGAAGTGAATGGAGCAGCAATTTTTTGGATAGCGTTATCTCCTAGTTCCTTTGAGATAAAAAAAAAAAACAAGACCAAAAAATAAAAAAAAATATTAAAAAAGAATTGTGTTTCTTTTTTTCTTTTTCTTTTTTTTTCTTTTTTAAATAATTTTGTCATTTCCGTCCGTGGCCATGATAGCCATAGTAGCATCGGACGGGAATTCCCGTTTTGGGCAATGAAAGAGTTAAGTACAGTATTTGAGTAAATGAATTAGTTACTTCACATCACTGGTGAGTAGACTTCTAGACAGGGTAGAGTAGACTAAATCTAGACAGAGTACACCAAAGCTAAACAGAGTAGACTAAAGCTAGAGAGTGTACACCAAAACTAGACAGAGGTCACTCCTTACTAGGAAGTACACTCCTGTTTGTGCTCTGAAATGCCCTAACAGAACTCTTCAACTGACAATGAAGAACTTCCACTTAGACTAAAGGCGGTTACACACCGGCGAATGTGCGAATATACGCAAAATTCGGACTCGTTCCGAATAATTAAAAGACGCTTTTTCGCTTCGCTTTTCCGCTTTTTCGCGCCATGTACGCTTGCATTGACTTTATAAGGTTTTTTAAAAAAGCGTATTATTCGCACGA
>NC_137620.1:23604627-23647127 GCF_963280865.1 Gymnoscopelus braueri | reverse complement strand
TGCCATTGAAAATCTGTGCATCAAATCCCCCCTCAGACGCGTCGAAAATAAAATGACACATCCATGTTTTACTGTAAAGGCCAGTTGTGTGGGATATGACAGCATCTGGCTCTCGTCTGATCAGCAGCAACAAAGTGTCCAGTGTGTCGAGTTCAGTCTGGCCATTAATAGTAGAAGCC
This sequence comes from Gymnoscopelus braueri, assembly GCF_963280865.1. Lineage (NCBI taxonomy): Eukaryota > Metazoa > Chordata > Actinopteri > Myctophiformes > Myctophidae > Gymnoscopelus > Gymnoscopelus braueri. The sequence continues at coordinate 23,646,948 of NC_137620.1, read as the reverse complement.
ACAGATGAGGACATTAAATCTGCACCCAGCATTTAAACCACTGTGCGTCGAACCCAAGAGCCCTAAGGGTGTGTGTGTGTGTGTGTGTGTGTGTGTGTGTGTGTGTGTGTGTGTGTGTGTGTGTGTGTGTGTGTGTGCACGAGAGCGTGTGCGTGTGTGCGTGTGTGCCTATTTCTGCCATAAAGCCTGTCTTTTGTATCAAAAGCAGATTGAATAAAAGGCAAGCGTTCTATTAATGCCTCTTATCACATGTACCCAGCCTTTATTTGCCCTGGGTGAGGGGGCTGATAAAAGGACAGAGAGGCTGATAAGCCGGCACTATAGCTGACCATACTATGGTCAGCTATAGTTTGCTATAGCTTGCACTAGCTGTGGCACTGCCCACTTAACTGGCATGAGCGACCTCACTGTGCAAGGAACATGTCAAGACTAGACAAACATGGTAACTGTGCAGTCTGTGGATGGTTTGGCAGAATTCATGGCGACACTGGAGTAGGGGTGCAACAGTTAATCAAAATAATTGATTATATATATATATGTAATAATAATAATAATAATAAGATGAAAAAGATGAAATAGCAAAAATAGCCAATCTTCAAGCTAACAACATGTGCTGAAGATCCTGTGATGTGACGCCTGAAGATTGTCTGTCGCTATTCTCTCCGCAACAATGTTGTATGACAAAGTATGCAATAGGGCTGTAATAAGTGATTAATCTATTTAGTTGATTATTAAAAATCACGTAGACATTTCTCATGTCATTTTGTTAATATATAAAAATAAATATATACTAAAAATAAAAAAGCATGCTGCAAGATTATTTGATTCATTTGAAAAATCGATGGAATAATCGCTGGAAAAAAATCAATTGTTGCAGCGCTATACTTCAGCTTATACAGGTGCAAAACTGCAAACAAACCAAAGCACACAGCCAACCTCAAGGGTATGTGATAAATAAACGATTGCCTGGCAATGCATTCGCCGGATATTTACAGTATTTCCTCCAAAGAGATTTGTTAACTTTCCCTCCTTCCAATTTCTTGATTTGCCTCTCTAAGTCTCCCTCCAGGATGCTCCAGGTCTCTGACAGCTACTTGTAGCCCAGCAGGGCTGCCTATAAGTAGGGACAAATGTTCTACCTGTAGCCCAGCAGGGCTTCCTCTGAGTAGGGACACATGTTCTACCTGTAGCCCAGAACGGCTGCCTATAAGTAGGGACAAATGTTCTCATCACCTCTGTGTCCCCCTGGCTCTCTGCTCATACAAATGTACAGTCTCATTCATTGTCATCAACAATGAGCCTACTGTCTCCAACACACAAGACACTCTCACAAGATGTTCTGTTCCTCTGTACTGTACTGTATGTCTCTCTTGTGTGTGTGTGTGTGTGTGTGTGTGTGTGTGTGTGTGTGTGTGTGTGTGTGTGTGTGTGTGTGTGTGTGTGTGTGTGTGTCTCATGTAGTTAGTCTGCAATTCAGAAGTACCGAATACATAGCGACCTACTCTCTCAGGAGTGCGTGCACGCATACTGGAGTATCGTTCTCACACACCCACACGTCTCCGCACACACACGCGCGCGCACACACACACACACACACACACACACACACACACACACACACACACACACACACACACACACACACACACACACACACACACACACACACACACACACACACACACACACACACACACACACACACACGCAAGCTAGCATGATGTCAGATTACTGATGTTAGTATGTGTTCTAAACTTCTCACGTATACATACAGTACATGAAAATGCAATCACACACACGTACAAATTCTTGCACCCAGGTGTCTTGCCGTGTGGTTGTCAATGGTACTACATCACTGGTGTTGTGAGCAGACGGAGAGACGAGTCTGACATGACCTCCGACCCCCTCCCCACACAGAACCGGCCTTTCACACACTTTTGGTGTCACAAACAGCTGATACACTCTGGAATCAATGGCACTCTGTGTGTGTGTGTGTCTGTGAGTATGGGGGGGATGACCTTGCAGCTGCACAGAAACTGGTCTCCCAAATCAGCATCAGGATAACATGGGAAGATTCCAAAACACAGATAGAGAGAGGAGGAGGGGGTCAATACAGAACTCACTCACTTCCTCTCCCCTAATCTCTCTCTCTCTTGCTCTCTCTCTCGCCTGTTCAGTCCTTGGATACTTGGCTCTTCTATCAAGGTCAGCCAGAGAGAGGTTTTTCTTTTTATCGCATCGCCATTGCATTTGTTAGCAGTTTATTGTGTATGTGTGTGTGTGAGAGAAAGGGAGAACAAGAGAGTGAGAGAGAGAGAGAGAGCGTGAGAGAGGTGTAGAATGGGAGATTTGAAGAAGAAAGAATTAAATCAGCCTATACAGAGGGTAGCTTGTGCAGACTACAGCGCTAGTTTCATACCCTACTACACTACAGTAGGTTATTGCATTCTCAGGTCTGCTGACCACGTGAACCTAGCTATTTTGGGTGAAGAGATTTGGTATAGTGGGAGAAAGGGAGGGGACCAGGTATAGACCCCTGTGGGACCCCGGTCAATGAAGTATATAGTGTTTAAGTGGTTAAGCTACCTTATCAAGGCATGACTAATCACTGTAATAGACCACTGTATATAATATAATATACTACTGTATCACAACCACAACTTGACCCCAGCTATATGCACTAGTGCTACGAAACAATTGCACTGTTTCTCTCCGTCTCTCCTCCTAGTCCTAGTTGAGGTCATTTAGCAGGTCAAAGGATGTGAGGACTGAGGAGGAGGTCGGAAGAAAACAAATGAAGAGGAGGAGAGGTCAGCATGGAGCAGCATGTGAACTTACCCTCTGCAAGAGAGAGCAACCAAGAGAGAATGAGAGAGAGACTGAGGGGGGGGGGGGGGTTACAGAGAACAAAATGGTAAGAGAGGGGAAAGACACAGAGAGAGAAGAAAGGCTGATGAAGAGAAACAGAGAAAGAAATGGAAAGGTTACTTCCCTGCAGCAATAGGCCTACAAGAATTAGTGTGAGGAGAGAGAGAGAGAGAGAGAGAGAGAGAGAGAGAGAGAGAGAGAGAGAGAGAGAGAGAGAGAAGGAATCTGCAAGGAATGGATAATAATTTTGTCATGGCTTAAAATTCTAATGTATAAATACAATGTAAACCTTCAATTTAAGTAAAACCTGCCACAGGTTCTTCCAAGAAGACACCATGCAGTGATACACAGCAAAATCCTGGGTTTAAGAAAAATGAACACCCAGGATTTCGCATCTGTGTGGCCTGCTGCCCCTGAGAGCAGCTGGACCAATGAACAACCTGCTGTACTGACCCACAGCCACCCTGTCCAACATCCATCTGCAGAGAACATCAAGAAGCATTTCACCACACACACACACACAGAGGCACTTCCTGAGCTGGATCAAATGACAAACAGATCTACTGGACTGTTGCCAAGAAGGACACACCTACCCAGACACACACGCACGCACGCACACACACACACACACACACACACACACACACACACACACACACACACACACACACACACACACACACACACACACACACACACACACACACACACACACACACACACACACACACACACACACACACACACACACACACACACACACACACACACACACACACACACAGCCATAGGCAAAGGATACGCTTGACTACACAAACAATGAGAAAGATGGCAGGAGAGAAATATGCAAAATAAAGGTGACCTCATCTCACACAGGCACAGAGGGATGCAATTATCAATATTGCCTGTGTGTGTGTGTGTGTGTGCGTGTGTGTGTGCGTGTGCGCATGCGTGCATGCATCTGTCCTTGTATTTGACTCGATAATATTGTTGGGGCTCTTCTTTTGTTGGGCCGAGTGATACAGACACCACACGTGTTGCAGACACTTGAGAACACATGAGAACAGGAGCCGTCGGCTGCTCCGTTGTAAAATAATAATGGCAAAGTACCTGTCTGACCTCACGGGATGATGCAGGACACGGCCCAGGACACGTGCACAGTATCTCCTACATCATCTAGCACGCCACACTGTAATGCCTAATTTATACTTACTTACAAGCTCACACTACAGTATGTGTGTATGAGTACAGGTATGCAGGTGCTACTGCACCGTGCAGTATGTACAATACTGTCAGAATGCATCCGTATATGCGCAGCCTACAGGCGTGCGTACCATACGTGCGTGAGTGAGTGTTCCAGTTCAACAGCATGGTGACAGTGATGAGTCTTATCTCTCATCTTTAAAGCCGACATCTTCTGCATGTGTAATCTTAGACAGGTGAGAAACTACCTGATTACACGGAACAAAACGCCGTATACTATAAACACCCTCACACATGTGAAAAGAACATACCGCGCCCCTATCCATGTTCTCCTCACACACATGAAAAGAACATAGATAGGGGCGCGGTGGCCCAGTCGGTAGCGCTGTCGCCTCACAGCTAGGAGGTCCTGGGTTCAATTCCCGCCAGGGACGCTGTGGGCGCTGGCCGCTGGGGGCGTGTCCTCTCCTCCGCGTCTTCAGTGCCCATACCCTAGGTGGGGTTGGCGAAAGGGCCTTTCTGTGTGGAGTTTACATGTTCTCCCCGTGTCCCCTAGGGTAGGTACCCTCACAAAAAAACATGCAGTAATCCTGGTCTCTATACTGCCTCCCCCTGGTCAGCTAGGGCGCCTGATGGAGGGGAAAGGAACTGGTTGAAATAACGTTTTCCTTCCATGCGCTACGTCCTACCGGGGAAACGTCCCCCTGTCAGGTGATAAGAAGTGGCTTGCTAGCTCCTCATGCATTGAAGGAGGCATGAGCTCAGTTCTGGGCTCTCCCTAAGCTGGCAGAGGGAGAGTAGCGCCCAGGATTACATAGGCAGGCACTGGGTGAAAAAAGTGGGTAACAAAATCGTGGGATAATTTTTCATTTTTAAGAAAAGAACATGGATAGAGAGAGAATGGCATGCACAAACATCTACACAGAGAGATGGGGACACACACACACCACAGAGGCTAGTTTGCCTTAAATAAATGATGCGTGTTATTTCCATATGGCTGATACCTCTGTGCTGATTCATTGCAGAACACACACACACACACACACACACACACACACACACACACACACACACACACACACACACACACACACACACACACACACACACACACACACACACACACACACACACACACACACACACACACACACACACACACACACACACACACGTTACATTTTGGTGAAACATTAAACATTGAGCAGAACAGCTCCTATTTCCAGACTGTGGTTTTCAAGGCATTGTGTTCAGTAGAAGAGCATTCCTGAGCATGAGTGGATGTTGAGAGTTGCTTCAGGAGGAGAAGGTGAAGGCCAGGTCAAGGCAGATTACTCGTTCATGGTCAGATGGTTGCAAACAACAACACGTGGTGTAAATATTATGCAATAGCGTCCTCCGTGAACCGGGCACTTTGAAGGGTGGCACATTGACATGCAACATGGGTTTATGCCAAATTCATGCCAGCAGTGGCAGTAATTTTCCTCAAAGCATCCCCTGAGTGTGTACAAAGAGTTTGTGTATGCCTATCATACCACTTTCTTCAACTTTCCTGCACAGCTTTTTGCTGGCTCCGCCACTGGATGGTGTCATTTTGAGATTTTTGGCTATTGAAAAATAGCCAACGCTGCGAGCGAGCGTGTACATCTGCTATTTTTGAACATTTTAGAAAAATCTTGAAAGTGTGAGAACTGCTGATTTAGAGGGCATTCGTAGAATCGGCCTCAGGTCTTAATGGGTTAATACCACTGCTGTGGACTCAGCGTTAGGCTGTGTTCAGCCGGGGAGCATCTACAGCGCTAGCACTTTGTTGACCAGATTCAGCTACACAGTGCATGGCTAACACATGTCATCTGTGTCAAAGACTTTACTTCCCAAGAAATGAAAGACTTTCTTGCATGTCATTATAGGCAAATATATAACAATTTACTGTTTAGTTAATTTACTAATCCCTTCAATCCTTCAATCTGTCCGGTGTGCGACATGTTGTGAGTTTGTAGATTGGCTATTTTTGCCACGCTATACTGTCGTATGAGGCACTATAAAATATCACCAGAGAACCGGGGTTACTAAAGTAACATTGGGCTTAAAGGGATAGTTCACCCAAAAAAGAAACATAGAGACTTGAATTCATGAATATTTTTTTGTTTTTGTCGCATTCCTAAGCCAATAATTTGATGACCTGCGGACCGGCAGGCAGCGGTTCCGGTAGGAGACACAAAGAAGACTCTTCGTGTCTCCTACCGGAACCGCTGCCGGTCATCAAATTATTGACTTAGGAATGTGACAAAAACAAAAACATATCCATGTCTCCATGGGGTGACTAATCGATAGGAAAAAAGTCATTTTGTGGGTGAACTATCCCTTTAGGTGGTCAACAAACAACAGCCTGCCAAGTAAATCATTGGTGAATGTGCCACGTCAGGTCACAGCCAATCAACAGGCTTCTGGCGATCAATAGATTCACTCACCTCATCTCAACTGTCTGTCTCTCACTGTTATACTCTCTGTCTGTCTGTCTGCCTGTCTATATCTCTCTCACTGTATCGCATATAATGGATGGATGCCTGACAAGCGGTCGATACTCTCAGAGTCCAGACCACTCACACCCATGTGGGCGGACAAGGACAGAGAGAGAGGCCACTCATTTATCACCTGCATGCATGCGTGTTTGCATTTCAGCATGTACTGTACATTGGTGTGTGTGTGTGTGTGTGTGTGTGTGTGTGTGTGTGTGTGTGTGTGTGTGTGTGTGTGTGTGTGTGTGTGTGTGTGTGTGTGGGTGTGTGTGTGTGTGTGCACCATTCACTGCCTTGTGGCACTGTTAGTCAGAGAGAGAAAAACAATTTATATCTCTCATTATAAGAAAAAGAAAAAATCATAAATGCTTTTTTAACAGCACCAAAAGCTCTTGTAGGTCATGTATGCAACCTTCCTGGCACAATTCTGATAGAGAAATGTAATTGGCAAGTTATCATGGCAGGCTTCATAGTGCACATACACACAGAATGTTATTTAGATTCAACATCTCACACTCCCCTGCAGGAGAATGGGAGTTTGACATAGAGTAATGCCTGTTCAGAGAGAGAGTAATGCCTGTTCAGAGAGAGAGAGAGAGAGAGAGAGAGAGAGAGAGAGAGAGAGAGAGAGAGAGAGAGAGAGAGAGAGAGAGAGAGAGAGAGAGAGAGAGAGAGAGAGAGAGAGAGAGAGAGAGAGAGAGAGAGAGAGAGAGAGAGAGACTGATTGATATACAAACACAGATGTATGTGCTGGGTGGAAGGTGAGCATTTCAACTCCAGGGGAGTCATATCTCTAAGGACCAAAATACCTATAAATCCTTTCCCTCCCCCACACTGTGAACCTGCATACAAGCAGATAGCTGCCTGTCTACATCTTCTCCTGTGTGCATATTTCAGGTGGTCAGGTAGGGAACTGTAGCATGTGGAAAACAAATACAGTGTTTATTTAACCCCTAGTCTGGTTCTTTGCACAATTAATCTGATTCTGAAATGTCATTCAGTGCTTTAAAACTGTGCTAAACAGAAATCAGTTTAAATAGTTGAATGTCATCAAATGGTATTCGATGGCAATGAAAAGACAGATGTGCGCAAGCCTACCCACGCACTGTATCTTCTCCAGCATGCCATTACACCTCGGACAGAGATGCACCATTATTTTACCCACTGAAGTACTGTGTGACAAATCATATCCAGAAAGTTTGAACCGTGTTTAGCCATTTACTCAGTTCATTTTAACCACATGAACCCTACCATCCATATTCTGGGCATGTCATAATAGGCCAGCATTCGGTAAAAAATAGCTGAACATTTGACAAACATTGCCAAAGGTTAAGGTTTAAGTGTCTCGCTCAGGGACACTTTGACATACGGCCGGGGCATGAACCTGGAGACCTTCTGCTTCCCAGACGGCCCCCACTACCCATTCTGATATGGCCGCTTACATACTCAGATAGCCAGCCTCATTACAATCGTTTTTTTTACACTTGCTTCACCCAGCTCAACTAATAAGGCACACAAGCGAGCCTTGACAATACTGCAGCTCCAATACATAATATTAGAAAAACACAAAGGAATACGCACTATGATGGATGGGGTGTGTAGATGTTGGAGATAAAACAGGCTGGTCCTGGTTCAGTGTATATTTATCATGTAGATGGAGCAACAGTCTTCACATCTGATCTACTGCACATAACACAATAGGCTTTGCATACAATGCAATGATATTCATACCTTACAATCATTGTAATAAATCTTATAGCACACACACACTCCCATTTCATGCACGCAGCCACGCACACACACACACACACACGCACGCATGCTCCTCGTCTTGTCATTAATCATGTCAATAGGGTCATCTTTCTTTCTTACTCAGCGCACTCACACACACAACTTGCTGATATATAAAATACTCCACTGTCTGGAGTTGAGATCCTCAGTCTCATGAGACTAGCCCTCTAACATGCCTGTATTCATGACAGGCACGCATGCATGCATGCACATACACACACACACACACACACACACACACACACACACACACACACACACACACACACACACACACACACACACACACACACACACACACACACACACACACACACACACACACACACACACACACACACACACACACAGCATGTGGCTTTTGGAAGTTATTCTCAATTTCTAGTGAATGAATGAGAAAATACTACTACACTGTACTTACTACTACCGAGTATTTAACTCTTTCAGAAACCACAAAACGATTAACCTTCAACGCACAGCAAAAACATCAGTCATATTAACTCATAAATTCAATCAGGATGTTCAAGTGTGTGTGTGTGTGTGTGTGTGTGTGTTTTGCACGGGGCAGGTTCAGCATGTTAAAAAGGTCATTCCCACCATGCCCTGTGGTGCTGGGCTCCTCTCCTCTCTCCTCTGTGACTTCACCATCACCCTGGGCGACAAGGGGAAATAAAGAGGCGGGGCTTTCCTTCCTGACCTCCTCTCCAATACAATGGAGATGCTTCCCCCTCCGACACACACACACACACACACACACACACACACACACACACACACACACACACACACACACACACACACACACACACACACACACACACACACACACACACACACACACACACACACACACACACACACACACACACACACACACACACACACACACACACACACAGTTTGGAAATACGAGTGTTGGGCGGGATAGGAAAAGCTCCTATAACGACTTTATGCAAACTTGTGTGTATGTGTGTACAGAATGCGTGTGTGTGTGTGTGTGTGTGTGTGTGTGTGTGTGTGTGTGTGTGTGTGTGTGGTGTGTGTGTGTGTGTGTGTTCCCCGTTTTATGAACTCTGCTTTCCTGTGCATGCAAGGAGGAGCTGTGAAGGCAAACAGAACCACAACAAAGCCTACTGTAGTTCAGAGCAGTCAGTCTAAAACAGTGTTGTCTTCATCTCTCTAGTCTAGATCCTAAATAGTTTACAATGCTTCATGTCATCATGGTATAATATGAACATCAATTGGATGGTGCTAAGAAACACATAATATGGCACTAACTGTGTGTACAAGCGTGAAGCTCACAACCTGAAAAGTGGAGCCAATGATCTGCATTCTCTCCACTGGTCGCAAAAATGGTAAATTGTGCCTTTACGATGTGCATTACATTCACAGTTACAGGTTCAGTGTCTTGTTCAGAGACACTTCAACACAAGGCCAGGGATCGAACCGGGAACCTTCTGAATCCCAAACTGCTACTCCACCTACATCAGTAAACATTTTCCTAATGAGTTTATTTCTCAATTGCTAGTTTCAAGTCTTCTTCATTACAGAATTACATTTTCATCCCATTTATAGTAAAATAGACAATAAAGCCAGATATCTGGCAAGTCGTTACCATGCGGATCAGGATAGAGGCATAGCTATGCATATCCCCAGATCACTTGTCTCTGTGTTCAGAACTGGACTACACAAACCAACGGGTGATGTCACGTCCACAGTCCCAGATAGGGAAGTGTGCATTCAGTTGTCTAATTTGATTTGCAAACAAAAGCTCATACCAGGGGCAAACCATTAAATCACCAGAGCCATAAAAAGTTCCACAATGGCATTAAAGAAAGTTGTGCAGTTGGTGTCAGCATGAATGTCGAGGTACTAAAAACAGCAGAAGGCCAATCTACCGTAGCTATAGCTGCATTGCTAATTACACATATAGCCAAGCTGTTCATTGTTTGTCCAGCTCAGGAAATACATTTCCTGGGCCAGTTTTATATGCCATAAAACAGGGAATTAATTAAGATTACTCCCATTAATTTCTCCTCTTGTCTGCTGAAATCAGCTTCTATGGAAAACGCCTGGAGTTTTCTGATTAACTCAAGTTGAGAAGTTGTTAGATTGTTTATTATTGTTGAAGTATACTGGCCACAGGGCTGTGCCGTGAAACACACCGGCACTGCAATCCATTTGACCAAATGAACTCTAGAGCGAACCAAATGGACCCTAACGGGTCCATTTGGTTCCATTTGTACACTCTCAGAGTTAAATTGACATAGATTTTACAATATGAATTGCGGTCCAAGCGATAGAAATGCCATTAAATGGGGGTCTGTAGCCCTAATGCATGTCAAACTGGGGGTCCTTGAAATTAAAATGGTTGAGAATCACTGCTAAAGCCGTAAAAAATCTTCTCTTATGGGGGTCCCTGGCATATCTTTTGAAATGGGGGTCCGCGGGCTAATAAGTGTCAATTTGGGGGTCCTTGACATGAAAAAGTTTGAGAACCACTGCTCTAGAGTCCCTATTCTGGGGTGAACAACAGTGTGGAAAATATTTGATACAATATTTGAGGTACAGTAGAAGGAGATGCAGGTCCTAGTAAAATAGATCCCTGGGGATTCCGGTTTTCAATAAAGTACATACTGTAGGGTTTAACCCATTAAAAACCGGGAAAGCATCAGATTCTGTCATAATTTCAGCTATATATGTACAGTAGCGACATGCGTTTTTCTGAAAACTCTTAGGATTTAGAACAGTGGATCTCAAAAAATGCAGATGTACAAGCTCACAGCGCGGCACACAAGTTTGTACATCTGCTACTTTTGAACATTTTTGAAAAAATCTTGAAAGTGTTTATTTTTTTTACACAAATATTCTCTCCTGGGGGGGGGGGGGGGGGGTCCCAATTTGGTGGTCCTTGGCAGGAAAAAGTTCGAGAACCACTGATTTAGAAGGCATTTGTAGAATCGGCCTCAGGTCGTGATTAGAACAAGTGCATCATGAAAATGTAAGACTCACTAATAAATACATAAATAACAGCCAACAAAAATAAACGTAACTCTTACATTTAACTCTTGTGTACACTGTACACAAGACGTAACCATAAAGAAGACCTTGACCCTGACTTATAGAATACTGAACATGATCAGGTTACCAGGCAGAAACAGGCAAAACAACAACCAGCATGCATGCTGCAGTTTATTCTCATGTAATTCAGAGCTGAGCAGTCACTGGTTCTTCCAGTGAAAAACACACAGCGAGGCAGTCGTATGAACAACACAGAGATACAGCACACACACACACACACACACACACACACACACACACACACACACACACACACACACACACACACACACACACACACACACACACACACACACACACACACACACACACACACACACACACACACACACACACACACACACACACACACACACACACACACACTTGCCTTTAGGCTGTTGTATTTTGAATGGAGAACCCATATCCCTAGGTACTATCCTCCCCCTCACTTTACACCAGTAACACAGACCTGTAAGACCTGTAGTACTGGCAGCATGGTTGTGCTTATGTGTGTGCATGCGTACGTGCATGTGTGTGTGTGTGTGTGTGTGTGTGTGTGTGTGTGTGTGTGTGTGTGTTGAGTTGCATAATTTAGAATTTGGGTCAATGCCAGCAAAGAACCTGTCAACAGGCCATGCTGCCAAGAAAACATAGAAGGGGGAGGAGGTGGGTCCATGGTGATTAAAAATGTAATAATGGAGATAAAATAGCAGTGGGTGGATGCTCACAGTTTGACCCTGCTTCTTTACCAAGAAACATGTCAACAGTTGCAACATTCCAGGTCAGCTCCATGGACGAGAATGCTCCTCATTTCTTAACCACATGACACCTAGCAGCCCTATTCTGGGGCAAAGATCCGGCAAAAGAAGCAGATCTACATGCTCACAATCTGTCGCAACGCAACACGTCGTAAGCTTGTAGATCAGCTATTTTCCACGAAGAGATTTGGCGTAAAAAAGGGAAAAAAGTAGGGGACCTATAGACCGCTGATCGACAAAGGTCAAGAAAGTGTATAGGGTTCAAATGGTTTAAACAACAACTATTTGAAGAAACAGCCAAACATTATCCAAAGTTCAACATTTCCATTCCACCTGGATTTGGGTTACAAATACATGAGTAGCAGGCATTTCTAAGATTAGAAACGTCAAGGGAGCCAGCGAACTCTCACAGAGCTATGATTGATATTAAACAACTTAAATGTGCACTCTTTGGATTACAATCATGTGTAACGGTAATTAAAAACGTTTGCAGTCGAGTGGTGCCTGAGGTAGACAGCTTATAGAATTCCAAATTAAAGTCCAAAACACTGGTCTGAAGCACAAAAACACACATTGACATACGGCAAACTGCTGTGGAGCAAAATGTACATTTATGTCACAGAGCGTCAGGTCGTGGAACTTTTTCCTGTTAGAACAAGGGTTTCCAAACTATTCCATTGCAAGGACCCCCAAATAGCCATAGCTGCGCCCCCCCCCCCCTATTTATTGTGAAAGGCTTTTCAAAAAAGAAAGAAAGAAAGAAAAGTAATGTTTTTTTATTTTCTAATTTAATTTTCCTCTCCTTTTCAAATCCCCCCCCCCCCCCAACACACACACACCCCACAGACACTTTGAAAATCACTGTGTTTGAGCACAAATCAGCAAGCAGCAGAACTGGCCTCCCTTGTAAAAAGAGACTTGTATCTTAATGGGATTACCTGCATGAATAACGGTTAAATAAAGCTGGACTGCTGATGTCGACTGGTTAAACTGGTCTCTGGTGGCTGTGTCAGCGATCCTTTCCAATGCTGCATGGTCACAACACTCACCCTGTACGGGTGGCTTACATCGTTCCCATAATGCATGAAGAGCAATGAGTCAGCATTAATATATCATTCTACCTAGTGATTTACATGGCTTTAGCGTTATTGCCTTCCTCTGCGATTTCCAGTACAGCCCAGGGCTCCGTAGCACTACAGTAGCTTAAATCCAATTGGGTAAACAGAGAAGAAGTAAAGGCTTCACAAGGTATTGACGTCCCCTGCCTACACGTGTGTGTGTGTGTGTGTGTGTGTGTGTGTGTGTGTGTGTGTGTGTGTGTGTGTGTGTGTGTGTGTGTGTGTGTGTGTGTGTGTGTGTGTGTGTGTGTGTGTGTGTGTGTGCGTGCGTGTTATATTAATATACCTGTGCCCACACCGTGTGTGTGTGCTACAGAGCATGAATCCCATGCATTCTCTCCACCCATAGCCTGAGGACATCATGTTAGGAGCTAATGATATTATGTAATATAGCACACTCATTCATGTGTGAGGATCGTGTGTGCCAGAACCAAAGGGAACAAACATACACACTTTGAAAGAACAGTACACAAGTATAGAGACACACACACACACACAAAAGCTGCTACACAGAGAAGCGGATACAGGCAACACACACACACACACACACACACACACACACACACACACACACACACACACACACACACACACACACACACACACACACACACACACACACACACACACACACACACACACACACACACACACACACAAAGAGGCAGGTGCATAGCAAATCTGAGTGTTATTTTATCTCTTGGTGTATAAAAATGGGCCCTCAAGCCCTCTCTGCCTCCCCCCCCCCTCCTCCCCTCTCTCTCTCTCTGCACCTCCTCTTCAGTTACTGTACGCCAGCCACCCTCTCAACCCCCCCACAACCACAGCTCTCTGTGACTTTCCCTCCGGCCAGCCCTCTCAGCCGGGTCCCTCCATGGCGTATAAACTTAGCGGGGGTGACCGCTCTCATCTAATGGGCTCCCGTCACACAGAGATTAATGGTGGCTGAGCATAATCCCCTCCCTGTAATGGGTCAAACCAACGGTCCAGTTGATTAAACCCGGGGGGAGAGACACCATGAGTCAGAGAGAGAGAGAGAAAGAGGAGAGAGAGATTGTGGAGGAGATAGACTACTGCTCATCTTTCCGTGTCTCCTCTAACCCTGTGATCGTTCTACGCTACTCGACAGCTCTCGATTCCTGGCCTGCGCTTCTCATCTCGCCTCTGTATCTAGACTTTTCCGTATACGTTCATTTGCTCGCCGTAATGAGAGAGTTGGCCGTCCCCATCCTCTCTCTCTCTCTCTCTGCACTCCTTTCTCCTCCTCTGATCTCTCCATCCCTCATCACCAGGTGGCGACTACACTTTCCTTTCATCTTCTCCGTTTTCCTTCTAGGGTTCTGAAATTGTTCCCTCTCTGTCTCTGCTTTTTACCTTTATTATCTTAACTACTTAAGCCCTATTTTATACTTCAACAAAGTATTCACTGTATGAAGTATAAAATAGGGCTCAAATTGTTAAGATGATCCATTATTCACAATTTCAGAAGATTTGTGAAACATTTTAGCTTACAATGACATGTCCAAAATTGGACTGCCAGGCTGAAAGTGGTTAATGTTCTCCTTCTTTGGAGTTGTGTCTGCTCATTCTTTGCAGGGTAATAACTTCTTCCCCTTCCTCGTAACATTGATCTATGTGACACCTCAGTATGTGTGCTGCGAACACACTGCTACAGTCTGTGACAGAAGCCTTTGATGTCCTGCAGCCCTTCTATGTTGTTTAAAAAAAACAAATAGATATAAACACAGAGAATGATCTGCTGTGCATCAAGCACAAGGCAAAGGAACTACTATACTAAATGGTATATCGTCTCTGTCGGGTGGAAACCTCATATGTATGTCCAAAACTGTTCATTTTCAGGATTCAAATTCAAAAACAGCAAAAGTGGTAGATCTACCAGCTCAAAGCGCGTCGCTTCGAGCTTGTAGATCTGCTACTTTTGAGTGACGCTGCAGTATGATCAAGCAGGGCGTTAATTTATGAAAAAACACAAAAGGTTAGAATATGGAGATAACAGATTTCTGCCTGACAGCGACGATATACTAAATACACACACACACACACACACACACACACAGAAATACTGTAGATAGAACTTAGTACATAGTAAGAACCTTGCACACAGATCTTCAAGCACCTTAAATGCCAATGGAAAAACTGTCTTAATACTGCTGCTATTACTTGATTATCATATTCCTTCTTTTTGTAATTCCTTGTTGTTGTATATCTGTTTATTATTATTGCTACTACTGCACAGGGTCTCACACACACATCTGAGAGTATGGGAAACACCTGTAGCTTCACTGCACCTACACACACACACACACACACACACACACACACACACACACACACACACACACACACACACACACACACACACACACACACACACACACACACACACACACACACACACACACACACACACACACACACACACACACACACACACGACTGCATCTGAGAGTATGGGAAACACCTGTAGCTTCACTGCACCTGCCAAAAAGAGGGGTGGAGCCTAAACGCAAACGGGGGAAATGATTGGCTGAGAGGATGAGATGAAAAACAACATGCTGGAGGGAGGGAGAGTGAGAGGTTTGTTTTCTTGGGTGGCTGCTTGTACAGTGCGTGCGTGCGTGCGTGCGTGCGTGCGTGCGTGCGTGCGTGCGTGCGTGCGTGCGTGCGTGCGTGCGTGCGTGCGTGCGTGCGTGCGTGCGGTCAACTTCCACTGAGCAAAGCAAGATTAATGACCCTTAGCTCAAAGCTGGGAAATACTGTGATTTGTGTGTGTGTGTGTGTGTGTGCGCGCGCGTGCGTGCCTGTGCGTGCGTGAGCATCTCACACATACAGTCATGCCTGATTTATTCTAGGTTGTGCATTGTGTCGCGCACCATATTTTGTCTACATAATGACTTCTATTTACACCTCAAAATGCTGATCCTTTGCTTATGTGTGTGTGTGTGTGTGTGTGTGTGTGTGTGTGTGTGTGTGTGTGTGTGTGTGTGTGTGTGTGTGTGTGTGTGTGTGTGTGTGTGTGTGTGTGTGTGTGTGTGTGTGTGTGTGTGTGTGTGTGTGCGCGCGCGTGCGTGCATGCGGTCTGAATATGCTGATGCAGGGCCACAAAGAAGTGCTAACGTATATCTATGATGACTGATTTTTAAAGCAATATATCTTTGAAATGCTATTACGGGTACAGTATATGTGCTTATTGTGCTAAAAATAACCGTCTAGCCATGGTACAGCCGAGGGTTGGTCTACTTGTTTACTAAGCAGCCATTTTCTCACCGTTAGCAGAGTGTGTTATTGCTCTCTTTATCGGCTGATAACAGCAAGGCCAGCCAACGCATTAGAAAGTCACTGAGTGTCACACAATGGCTGGCCCGGTGACAAGCTATCAGCTAATGCTAACACACACAGCACACAGGGAGGCATAAGCGCGCGCGCACAAACACACGCACACATGCACACACACACACATGCACACACAAACACACACACACATGCACGCACAGACTGGTATACAGCATATATAACTATGTTTACATTTTCAGGGTAAGTGAGTAAAGGTTAAGGTCAAAGGTCACAATAAATGTCTAAATAGTCAAAAGTAAGTTTGTTTAATATATTCATTGTTTAGCTCAAATAAAAAAGTAAATGTTCTTTCTGTTTCTGTGTTACAATCCTTTCCATTGAAGATCGTAGGTTTCAAACCTTTGGGATTCGAGGTCATCTTTCAGATTTACAAATTACATGTTGCAAAACAGGCCATGGTCTTTTAGATGGAAACATGACCGTTGACCTTGAAAGGTCAAACTCGAGGCAAGCTGGGAACCGATTCAGTTAAAAGAAAAATATTTTTACTTTCTCAGCTGCCATATAGTTGCAGGCTGAACACTGCGTAACACAACAGGTTGTTCAACACGCCACAGTATCCGTTTTTAAACGTTTTGCCACATTTGGTCAGGGTTGAATGCGCCACTGATGTCTGGTTTGTTAAAAATGGTGGGGGTTTTGCCCTTGGTGTTTCACTCTTTCGCTGCCCAATTTATACTTTGTTGTATGACGGTTTGGCATACCAAAAATAGCCAATACACAAGCTTAAAACGTATCAGGGATGCCACACGTTGTGAGCTTGTGGATCTGCTATTTCTAACGTGTGACACCTTCGTACCACAAAGTATAAATTAATAATAATAATCCTGGAGTACAAACTACATTTTATGTGTTATATGGAGGACATTTTTTGGCTACATGAATTAAAAAAAAGACACATTCAGTCCCAAATACTGAGGTAATAAAAAGTCCAACTTTTGCTCACTGAACTGAAGCGATACTTGGATATTGAAAAAGACCAACTTTGTATCTCAGAAGCCCAAATACTTAAGCTTTGAAATGTCAAACTTTTTCTCTCTGTACTGTAGCGATAACATTTAGAAAAATACCAACTTTTATCTCAGTGGCCCAAATACTTAAGCTTTCAAAAGGTCCAACTTTTGTTCGTTTCACTGATACTTTGGTTCTCTTCTGACACTTGTGACTGTATATAATTTTGTAATGGTCTCTTTTAAATCACCTTCCACTGTAACAAAGATACAACGGAAGGAACTTTAGGAAAAGGCTATTAGTGGTACTGTCCCTTTAAAATTAAATGAACACAGCTTTGTCTGACCTGCTCTTCACCTTCTACCATCATCCCCACCCGCCTGTGTGTGTGTGTGTGTGTGTGTGTGCGTGCGTACATATGGGCAGGGTTAGTGTCAGCTGATCCATGCCTCGTAATTGCAAGGCTCACACACACACACACACGGATGCAGAAGGTATACAGGAAAACCACACAGGGTTGTGCACACGCTCATTAATGGAGACTGGCACGCGCGCACACACGCACACGCACACACACACACACACACACACACACACACACACACATTAATTTGTCCCAGGGGGCTGTTGCCTGGTACCACAAGACACAGGCCTCTGACGCAGTACAGTAGTAGGGGAGCGGGAGAGAGAGGGAGAGAGAGAGTGAGATAAATATAAATGGAGGCTTGAGAGAAGGGCTGTAGCCCCAGAGAAAGAAATAAGGATGAGACACTTGAAAGATAAACTGTGAATCTTGTACTGTCAGAACTCTTTATTTTCACCAATTATATCATGGCCACTGAGAATACTCTATTGTGATTGGCCGGAGGGCATGCGTTATATTTTTCAGATAACCACACGGCCGCAGTTTCATCACTATTCTAAATTAATATGCATAAAAACATTTGCACGGTATTGTGGTTAGTTAAGCTTGCATTAGTTCATTAACATGAAACGTGGATTTCGATATAACTTTCAACCTCTTGGGGGAACGTAAAACATGAAAACAGCCAATTTACAAGCTGATATACAGTATCGTATAAAAGTATAAAAATAGCTGACATACAAGCTCATTAGTCGCTACACGTCAAGGATGCGATCTGTAGTGCGCTTCTATATCGGCTATTTTCAGCACACATCACCATCGCACGATGGAGAATAAATTAGGCATGACTCAGAAGGTATGTTTTCAGGTCGTTACTTTGTTCCAATTTTAACAAAGATAGTGCCACTGCCAACACAAAGAGCGTATTGTCCCAAAATATGAAACACTATTTACATTTTATAAAATAAACTATGAACATTACAGGCTATGGAAATAATTATTGCACTTGTTTGATGTGGTAGACATACAAGATAAGACGCACACCATTCATTCCACTGTGGTCTTTACCAGTTCAGTCATTAGACATTTGGTTGGGATGCGTTTTGTTGACATGCATAGTTACTCTTCAAGCCACATCAAACAACATCAAATATAACCCACACACTTTTAATTTTAGTTTTTCTCACACAGCAGCATCCCCTGAGGCTTTGGGCCGAGCTTAGCTTTGTTCTATATCATTTCACCGAGCTTATAATGGATTAGTGTCTACTCACTACATCACTCTGACACTGACACCAATGGGCCATCAAACTAGGGCTGGTGGATATGGCCAAAATCAAATATCACAAAATATTTTTGACCAAATACCTCGATATAGATACTGTGACGATAATATCATATTGGGACGATAATATAAGATGTTGAATTTTTCATAAAGATTTAAACATTGCGGGAGTAGCTGATCTACAAACTCACAATGCGTTGCATCGTGACACGTTGTGAGCTTGCAGATCGTCTATTTCCACTATTTGAGACAGTTTTTGAAATTGTGATTAAAACCTGGAAAAGACAGTACTTGTGCCATATCACGATAATCAAAATACCAGACGATATATACCGGTAGTCTCATATCACGATATCAATATAATATGGATATACAGTATCAGTATTGCCCAGGCCTACTTCAAACATGTCCAGTATCACGTTCAGTAAATCACTAGGTGGGCCAAGTGAAGCAAATGCAAAACTATTGTAATGACTATCTATGAGCCATGTATTTACTGTACGTCAAACTCACTGATACTAATTTCTCATTATGTGCAAATCGCGGCAATAAAAACGATTCAGATGCTGATGTCACGCTGTCTGTAAACGACTTAACAGCAGTGGTGTAAAGTAACTAATTACATTTACTAAAGTGCTGTACTGAAGTACAATTGTGAGGGTATTTTTACTTTACTGGAGTATTTCCAATTTTCAGTATTTTACTTCTACTCCACTACATCTCAGAGGCAATTTTTTTACTTTTTAATCCACTACGATTATTTGAAAACTTTAATTAGCCTACTAGTTACTTTGCATATTTTGATTGTCATTGTCATTACAAAACATACATTAACAATTTTGTCCATTTCAAAATAGCCAATCTACAATTGTGAGCTTGTAGATCTAGAGCTATTTTCAAAGATTTTTATAAATGTTATACATTTGATTAATGACTATTTCTACATTGCAGTATTGATACTTTTACTGAAGTAAAAAATGTGAGTACTTTTTCCACCACTGCTTAACAGACATCACTAGCAGACACCCCAAATGAAAGAGCATTAGCCACAAGGCTCAGCTTATGCAAACATCTACGTTGCCTTTTTGCAGTGGATGTGAGAGTGAGTGCAATATAGTGCAAATGTGTTTTCACTGATACATTTGTTCGTGTCCATGGGATGTGGCCAGTAGCCTGGAAACCAGACGAATGAGCAAAATCGTCTGGCCATGTGTCCAGGGGTCTGTGAAAGACCACTGAAATTGTATTTTTTGGAATGGCACAAACTTTGTTAACGTTTCTTTTCATATTTTGGCATGTGGCACTACTTTACTGGCCTGATAAACACTTAAGCCTAAGTGCCCACACACACACACACACTGGTGCTACAGATGTCGGAGGGCCATCATGACTTTTAGTTAGGCCTCTAATTTGTTGAGCACATGTGTTTTGTGGTTGACTGATATTTTACCATATGGTGCTAAATTATAGGCAGGCCAATGCTATATCCCCCCCCCCCCACACACACACACACACACACACACCCTGGGCGCATTTCATGTAAATAGTGTCCACAGACAGATATTATTTTAACACTGAGATATACATTAAATGAAAACAGTCAGGATTGAATGTGTCCTCAGTGTGGTGAGATGTAGCTGGTGTTTGGTGTCAAAGTTAGTAGGTCACCTGACTAAGGCCCCCTTCCTATTCTCACACACACACACTTCCTCTGGTCGTAAACACGTCCACAGACACAGCAGATCCTGTCAGCATGTGGTGTGTGTGTGTGTGTGTGTGTGTGTGTGTGTGTGTGTGTGTGTGTGTGTGTGTGTGTGTGTGTGTGTGTGTGTGTCAATGAGAAAGAGAGAGAGAGAGAGAGGGACACGCACACACACAAAGCACATAAAAACAAGTTTCTGACATTTGTCCAGCAAACTACAATAAAGCTACCAGCCAAATTCACAATATCACAATGATGACACGCACGCGCGCGCGCACGCACCCACACAGACTCTTAAACACTAAGTAATTACCATTTTGCCACATTAGAAAATAGAGACAACAATAAGCTTATTAGTGGATGTCATACCCCTAAAACCCCCCCCTACCGTAAAACACACACGATTTGACCTAAGACATATGCTGGGGTGGGATAAGTCCTGATCACCTCTTACTGTGAACAATACGATAATGGGATAATGGTTACATTCACACAAGCCCCATTCACACAAGCCCGCACACACACACACACACACACACACACACACACACACACACACACACACACACACACACACACACACACACACACACACACACACACACACACACACACACACACACACACACACACACACACACACACACACACACACACACTCTAACAGATTGTGTGTTACACAGCGCAGTAGCCCCAGGCCCTGCATTAACTAAAGTCAAATTCTCACTTGGAACATTGCCCTGCTGAGATGTCAAGCTGGGAGTCGAAAGACTCCTGGTCAGAGAGTGAAGAGAAAGAAATACAAATCTTTGAATGGGATTGACCTCAAATAGAGTCTTAATCAGTGGTGCTGAGGTAGTGGTTACACTGTGGAAACAAAGTATATGCTTGGTTATATTGACATGGTGCATGTAGTCTGAACGGTGGGTATAGTGTACTAACTAGGCTACTGGTTCTCAATGTGGGGTTCAGGGGACTGGAGGTTCCAAGGGGTCCCGAGCGAAATGATGGATGCCGAATATAGCCTTCTGGGTCTACAACTCCGAACGTGTACAAATGTGTGTAGCAATGGAGATTTTACGCTGCAGATTGGTGTCCCAGAGATTTATATCAAATTGTATCACAATGCAGGGGTTACCAAACCTTTCCATCCCAAGGCCCTCCAAAGAGCCATAGCTTCTGGCCTCGGCACCCTTTGTGAAATGGCTTTTAACGCTGAAAATAGCTAAAAAGGAAAAAAGTTTAAACCAGGCGATGCCAGGATTAAAGTAGTTAAACTGGCACAGTAATTTTATGAAATAAAAATGTAATTAAGATTTTTTTTTTCCTTTTGGCCTCCCTGGTGCCCTCTGGGTGGTGCAGCCCCCACTTTGAAAACCACTGGCCTAATGCATATCGAACTGGGGATGCTTGAAATTAAAAGGGCTGAAAATCACTGTACTAAGCTATAAAATGTCTACAAAACGAGGCAGCACCACAGAAACTCTTGCATTTACCACTGGCGGTGAATCAGGCAGCAGTGCAATCAGCATGCTGTCTTCTATTCAATCTACTTTTAATTCACCGCCCACAACTCCATTAAATGGTTAAGTAGTTCCACAGACCAGATGACAACACTCCACACACTGAGGTGGTGCCCTGTCACTCTGGTTAATCAAATGCAGAACTGAAATGTTCACAGAATCCAAAATACTGTTAACCAAATGTTACTTGAATTCCAGAGTCTCTAAAGATTCATATTGTTGCTGTATTTGAACCGTTGGCGTGAGCTTTCAAGTGTTCAATTGTGTGCACGTGTGTGTGTGTGTTTAACACTTAAAAACGTGATATTCTTATAGTTGACCGGGGTCCCACAGAGGTCTATACCAAGTCCACTCACTGAAGTCTATTCACTGAAAATAGCAGATGTACAAGCTCACAATCAATTGAATTGGGAGTGTTGTGAGCTTGTAGATCTGCTATTTTCACTGAGCGTTCCCCCCCGAAATAGGGATGGGGTTCATGGTGGCAAACTATATGTCACACATGCGTCTGCCTTCGTGACCTGCGATGAGCGACACGCGGTAGCAATCTAATCGAATGCCGGGATCTAATTTCCATTCAGTCCCATGTCAGCGAAGGGGCATCGTATAAAAGCACTTTAGCTGATGAGACGGCACTAGGGAGGGATGGCTAGCCGCTGTGATGTCACCACAGCCTTTTCTCAGAATCGCATTCTATCATGATGTGATGTCATGATGAAAAGATCCAATCATGATCTCATAAAATCAATTTATGGCCTTTTGAAGTGTACCCGTTTCATCATCAAAGTGAGACACATCCTTTCTCTACACCCATGGGTTTCTGCTGATGTGTTGTGTAGCAGCCCTGTGCACCTGAAATGTCACCGTGGTGTTATGTGACGTTGAAATGCTTTCTGGATCCGTGTGATACTGCCTTCAGCTGGCCTGTCTGCCTTTGTGATGTCACAAAGAAAGACACAAACACACACATTTTAGAGGGCCCACAGGTCTACATCCTTTTGGTATCACAAACATATAATTACACGCACAACATATCATCCCTGGGTCTATACATCCTTTTGATATAAAAATACACACACACACACACACACACACACACACACACACACACACACACACACACACACACACACACACACACACACACACACACACACACACACACACACACACACACACACACACACACACACACACACACACACACACACACGCACCTTTTAGGCAGCCTGTCCTCCATTGTAATGTTAAGCAAAGAGATGAAAGCATGATGTCTGTCTGGCTCTAAAGACCCTCTCTCTATGTATTCCTCTCTATATATTCCCAACGGACACACACACACACACACACACACACACACACAGCTCAGCAGACACTTCAATTATGATAATGTGGATCAACATTAATGTATTTTACAGCAAGGCTGGCTTTAACCAATGCCACAGACAGACCTGTGTGTGTGTGTGTGTGTGTGTGTGTGTGTGTGTGTGTGTGTGTGTGTGTGTGTGTGTGTGTGTGTGTGTGTGTGTGTGTGTGTGTGTGTGTGTGTGTGTTAGACAGAGGTGGCTACTGTATCTCATTAAACAAAAACAGACTACCTGCTCTATGAAAAATCTCAGGCTTTAGCATTGAGTTTTCTACGACCCCCCCCCCCCCCACTCACACACACACACACAATCACTCACTCACACACGCACACGCACACCCTTGTTACAGTGACATTGCTCATTCCTGCATGTCAAAGTCCTGGTATGTTTAAATGTTGTCATTTGTCGACACACTGCTGTGTTTGGAGAAATCGTTCTCATGGATGTGCTGTTGGGAAAATATTGACAGAACATAGAATGATGAAAGATGGGGAGAATGTGTTAATAGAAAAGAAGGAGGTGAGAGAGGGACAAGGAACAAGGAAGAAAAAGAAAGGTTGTTAAAGAATGAAATAAAGAACAAAAGAAAGAACAAAGATTGTGATACTGTACTCGAAGGAGTTAAACGTAATCATTAAAACATTTTTTTTTTTTTCATTAGCTGCTTTTTATTTCAAAACCACAGAGATACAGATCGATTGTGTGGGCGTGTGTGCCTGGTGGTGTGTGTGTGCGTGTGTGCATGTGTTAATATGTGTGTGTGTGTGTGTGCGCTCTAGCATGTGTATGAGTGTGACTGTGTGTGTGTTTGAGGTTTTACACATGCAGCAGATGGCCTTGAGTGTAGACATGCAGTAAAAAAATATACTATATAATAGAATTCAAAGACCGTAGTGGAATTCACAAATACAGAACCCTCGGGAACGGATCTGTTTGAATGAGTGAAATCAGATAAGTAAAGCATTTGGGAATACTATAGCCAACCCCAAAAACACATATTGATTGATTGATTGATGTACTTTTATTTAGTAAGACATGAGAATAACAGTACATGATTATTCAGTGACCCAACCCAACAGAGCATATCTGTCCGGTCCACTTAGTACTATGATTATTGACAATACAACACAAATTTCTGTTGGGTGATGCACTTACGTCTATCTGGAGCTTAATTTAAGAGGATTGATGTTTGGTTGGATGGGGTTTTACTCTAAGGAACTGTTTTCAGTGACATACAGTATGATTTAAAATAAAGGAAGGACATTTACAATACAGTCAAATTGGAACCCCATTGGAACGCATTGGACTTCTCTGTCGTATAATGATGATAAGCAACTATCTGCTACGCTAGGTTTTGGTTAGAAACGTTTTTGGTCCAAATTTGAGGGAGACTTTTGTTGCTAATCAACCATGTTATAAAAGCAATAATAGTACACTGCTGGAGGTTGTGATCTACTGTATTATCACGGCATATGACGAATAGTGAAAATAGACGCTCTAGTGAGCTTGTAGATCTTTTTTAATCTTTGCCTATAATAACATGTCCAAAATAGGGATTAGGGCCTGGCCAGCCTGTAAGTGGTTATGGCACGATGCGACCGTAGCCGTGTGATATAACCACGATATACCAGGGCCCTTTGTGTATCATTATGTCATATGTTTGAAAGAAGGCAAGAATAATGAAACACTCCTTTATGGAGAACAACATTATGACTATGGTGGTGTGTGAGAGGTCCTCGCTGCATCTCTACGAGCTTGTAGATCGGCTATTTTCTAAATGTTTGTCTCCTTCTTATATTATTTGACAATTTGGCCATCGTTTGACCAGTTTTTATAGTATAGTTTGTTGATTACTTTTGATCCGTTTCCTTTCTTTTTTGAGGCATTAAAAAGGTCTTAAAAGTCATCTGTCATCTGGGGACCCCCAAAAAAAATCATGTGGGGACCCCACTGGGGATCCCGACCCACAGGTTGAGAACCACTGGTCTACACCACGCTGTTGCTCTTTCATCACACCTCCCCTGCTGTTCTTTCTTCTCCTCCTCCCTGTATTCCCTCCTTTTTCCCTGTCTTTCCACCTCCCACACTCCCTCGTTCTAATTACCACCTCAGACTCCAATTAGAGGAGCCCGCAACGGAGGAGGAGAGGGAGGGGCTTGGGTTGGGGTAAAAGAGGATATGGAATCAATCTACAGTAAGCCGATGCAATATCCCATACAGCTAGCAAAACCTGTGTGTGTGTGTGTGGGTGTGAGTGTGTTCTTTGTGTTTGCCCATTTCCTGCCATTACGGCTCCCTGCTCTGCTTTATAGCTACTCAGGCCTCTCTCACACTCACACACACACACACACACACACACACACACACACACACACACACACACAGGTGCATGCATGCACACTTACAAAACGAAGCACAGCCACGCCTGCACCCATCCTCGTCACCATACACGTAATACTGTAGATAAAATGTTGCACAAAATGCACACATGTACACACACACACACACACACACACACACACACACACACACGAGAGAGACGAAGAAAGACTGAAAAAAGAAAGAACAAAAAACTGAGGAGCACCGGAGAGATGGAGAAAAGGCAGAAACCATTATAGGAGAGAGAGACAGAGACCTTGCTAAGAGCCATAGGCTACAATGTAACAGAGACAGTGTGTATGTTTTTAAACTAATCGATGCATGTATATTCACTTAGCGTGCACACACACACACACACACACACACACACACACACACACACACACACACACACACACACGCACACACACACACACACACAGTGTCAGTCTACAACGGAAGACACCCAATCAATAAACACAAAGCACAAACAGCAGGGCAGCCCCACTGTCAAACTGTGTGTGTGTGTGTGTGTGTGTGTGTGTGTGTGTGTGTGTGTGTGTGTGTGTGTGTGTGTGTGTGTGTGTGTGTGTGTGTGTGTGTGTGTGTGTGTGTGTGTGTGTGTGTGTGTGTGTGTGTGTGTTAGTGAATGAGTGAGTGAGTGAGAGAAAAAGAGAGATAGCATGGGTGCCTGCCAGTCAGAAGCTGCCAGAGGACACACACACACTTGTGCACATTCACACACACACACACACACACACACACACACACACACAAACAAACACACACAGAAATGTGGAGAGGCAGTTTAGTGCGTTGGTTTCATTTACTTTGGCTGCCAAAGCGAGAGCAGGCACAATACACAGAGAGGAAATAGATGTGAGTTCATTATAGTACCTACCCACACACACACACACACACACACACACACACACACACACACACACACACACACACACACACACACACACACACACACACACACACACACACACACACACACACACACACACACACACACACACACAGGTTGTCCTTTTTAGTTAGGTGAAACATTACTCTTACTCATTACTCTACTGTGTGGTGTGTGCGTGTGTGTGTGTGTGTGTGTGTGTGTGTCCGATTGAAGTCACAGTGCTGATTTTATGACCAGATGTGTTACCTTGATCCTAGTAGGAGCTGTAACAACAACCACCTGACACACCTTACCTACCGCCCTGTAGTGTGTGTGTGTGTGTGTGTGTGTTTGCGCGTGTACTGTATACTGTATGCACCCTCATACAGATTAAACAAGACATGACTCAGTCATGTATACGGACGCTACGCAGTGCGTATGCAGAGGTGTAAAGTAACGAAGTACATTTACTCAAGTACTTTACTTAAATTTTGTCCTATGTATTACTCTGTGTCACGGCGATTTGAACCGACGGCAGGCGTGTATAGTAGCCTCAGAGGCGAGAGGCGTGTCTAGTACCATAGCTTGGGAGGACGACACCGCTCGTTCAGAGTATGGGAAAGTATCCCCATTGGCTTAAAGGACAGCCAATGATCGAAAACATGTCGAGAATATGTCGAGAAATGACTAGCGCTGAGTCTCTTTGTAGACCCGCATTGCATGCTGGTAAAAACATTTACATTGATTGCATGGTTTGTGCTGTGCTGAATGACATCACAGTGAGTGTGTATTCCTGTGAACTGGTCAGAGCAATGTAACTACAGCCATGCACTTCAACTGGAATAACTGGTTTGACAAAATGTGAAGCAAGTTAAGTGTGTGCATATGTAATTACAGTATTGTGTGACATGCATTTAAGGACACATTAGAGACAAAATGACATCTCTCTATTGTCAGAAACAGGCACTGAAGTTGGGGAAAGTCATAAATATCTGTTGCGCTAAAGTTGGTTATAAATTAACATCATGGTCAATAGTGTTATCTTACTTTCTTGCACCTTGCAAGTAACGCTAAGCTAAGCTGACCACCAGGAAGTAACATGTTTTTTTTACCTTGCTTTTAAAAACACAATTAGAATAGTCCTGACTTCACATAATGGGCTATAATATGAGCAATTTTCTGTGCAATAATTGCACCATTAAAGTGGCAACGCCCACAGCTCCACATTCATTGCATACAGTATATCAGCATGAACCTGTCTTGCAAACAGTAAAATCCTGAGGGCTGAACTCTGAGAATGTAAAGATTTACCCATTTTGACACCCTGATTGAGTTTAAAATTAACCCCTATTTCAAACATAGCTAAACGACAATGGCATGTTGCGAGCCTGTAGATCAGCTATTTTTGAGCATTTTAGAAAATGTTTGCCTATGACATACCCAAAATAATGACTTGAGGAAAAACCGGGAAAGCATCTGTGTTATTTTAGGTTTTTGCGTTATACAAGATATACAAGCTCACAGAGCGTCAAGATCGAGCTTGTACATCTGCTATTTTTTAAAATCTTGAAAGTGTGAGAACTACTGATTTAGAAGGCATTAGTATCATCTGCCTCAGGTCTTAATTGGTTAAAGTAGTTAACACTATAAGGCATTAGAATTACATGTATTCTCCAAATGCACAATTGTCCTAATTGGTACCAGTGCATAGAAAACAGAAAAAGATGAGGGTTGTTCTATGGCTGGTGAAGATAAAGCTGGTAGAAGGTGCTCTTTGGTCTATAATACAAAAGAAACTAATCTATCTTCATGAAGTTCAAAAGCTTTAATAAAACGTCTAGTTCATAATGGAACAGATAAACTTGTTTCGGCCTCAAGTGACCGTCTTCAGGGCTGTTTGCCCTTGGCATGTGCCATATTTTCTGTTCCATTATGAACTCGCTGCTCTATTCAAGCTGTTTTAACTTCATAAAGAGTGCCTTGGGTTCTTTTCTTTTGTATTATTAGCGCCAGTATTATGTTTGGAGGTGAAACACCATGGTCACTGTGGACCTTTGAGGCAGATAATGTTAGTGGGCGCTGTCAGCAGAGAGAGTGGAATTTACAAGCAATTTCTCTTGCATTCTAACTCAGCACATTGTACACATTCACGGGCATACTGATGCTGAAAGTTGCAGACAGGCAGGAATCTGGCTGACTGCTTCCTACAGTAATACCAGGGGTGTATCTGAGGGCAAATATGCACTACATTACAATTAACAATGACTAGACAGACGCGGTTACAACTAGACTATATACCGTTACAATTACACCCTATATGGATCGTTGCAATTACATTATATTGGCTCAGATTAGAACGTGAGGGCTTGAACTGATCAACTGCCAGATGTAATCGTGGTTGGAGAAAGGTTGTGTGTCTGTGCGCGTGCACGTGCGTGTGTGTGTTTCCTTCCTTCCCCTCCCCCTTTCCTTGCCTTAATGCTGACACAGGTCCTGCAAAGAAACAGGGGTACTAAACACACACACACACACACACACACACACACACACACACACACACACACACACACACACACACACACACACACACACACACACAGAATGTAACATTCTACATTACCGTAACTGTACTCATTTGAATGGTTCATTTGAGGATGGATGAGAACCAGACAGATAAAAAAGAATGTTGCTGTCTGAGTACTGACATACACAACCATTGACCTCACACACATGCACACACACACAAGCCAGACAGTCAACACGGAGCCAGATGTCAGACAATGTGGAAAACCTAGCATGATGCTGATGTTAGCACTGGAACCCACCCCATAGGAAATGCCTACACACACACACATGTGCACGCAGACACAGTACGCACACACGCATACACACATTAAAGGCAGACAGATTGATTGACAGATGGGTCATGCCATTGATTGATGAGTCTTGCTGATTTCAATCAATTTGTGTAAATAGCCACCAACTCTCTTAGGAGCTTATCCACGTGCCTGGGCATCCACAACGTGTGTGTGTGTGTGTGTGTGTGTGTGTGTGTGTGTGTGTGTGTGTGTGTGTGTGTGTGTGTGTGTGTGTGTGTGTGTGTGTGTGTGTGTGTGTGTGTGTGTGTGTGTGTGTGTGTGTGTGACAGACCTACTCACACATGCACACACACGACCTGACATGGACACACGAACTATGACCCCTCCTGCCCCTAGTCCGTCTGGGTGGTTTTATCAATTTCACGTCTTTCTCTCTCTCTGTCTCTCTCCATCACTCTCTCTCTCTCTCTCTCCTCCACCTCTCTTGTATTCATGTCCTGACTCCCCCATTCACTTAGTCTCTCAATCTGTCACTCTCCCTATTCGCTTTTTCCATCCTTCCCCCTTTCACCCCCCACTTCCGTCAATCTCTTCTGTCATCATCTGCTTCTTAGCGTCCGTCTGCTTGGCTGGACTTGTTGTGACTGACTTGAGATCAGGTTCACCTCTAGTGAAACCATCTAGTGTCTTGCCTCCTTCTCTTATGAGAATCCAACACCTAAAGTAAGTCCCGAATAAAGTAGTCCCTCCCTACTATACTTTGTCTAATATACTTTGTCTTATGAGAAATAGTGAAAATACTCTATCTACAAGCTCACAAGGGTCGCGTTGTTGGGATGCCAGGCTTATTGCTTAATGTTGTGAATGTATCAATATGCAGTGTATGTTTCCTTAGTCATTTGTCCTTTTCTAGTGCAAGACAATCATTGTTCATCATCATGATTATGTCCTTATCTTTAAAGGTGTGTACTAGTCTCTACGGTACACATCTGATCTATGGCAGTAGGTCAGACGTGTACCAAAGAGACTGGTTTCCATCGAACCAGGTTATTGTTTGAAACCAAACAAAACCCCTCCTCTCCTGTTCTGCACCTCCTTCTCCTCCCAGGTCGTTTTACTTAACCTTGGCACAGCGGGGACGTCGGATCAATATCAATTACCGTGAATGATGGCGATGCCACAGGACGGTGAGCAATGCTGAACGCAGACCTGAAATGATCATTTCTCTCAACTCATCTTCTTCTTTATAGTATGAGATGATGTGCATGTCATGTCATCCTACTATAAATGTGACGGGTACAGCGGGTACACAGACAATGGGTACAAAGGATACGGAACAGGTATTGCATATCCAGGTGGGGCATGCAGTCCCTAACTTGCCTCGTTCCCGACTTGTATCTAGACCGGTCTGGTCTACAGTACATGTTAAAAGAGAGTGATCCCATACATTGTCATGAATATGCAAAATAAATAAATGTTTATCATGCTCAAGATCTCAGGACCGAAACCTTGATTTTTGCAAAGTTCATGACAGGGTGAGGGATCACTCTTTTTTGACATTTGGACTTCCGTACTTTCATACACACCTGTCAAAGAATAAATTACATAAAAACTTGACTGAAGGCTTAAATATCTTAGTGACAGGCTGTCATATTTAACTTGTCATTCGGCTTTCAGTAAAAATGTTATGTAATTTATTACATCCTTCTATTAATTCACCAAATATGTGCGTGTGTCACTCTGTCACGGCTTAACTGATGTGCTTTGTGTAATGTTTGTTTCCGCACAGCCAATATAAATGACAGCGTAGGCAACGGAACAGAAAGTAGGCAAAAGCCATAATATGGAAGAATGCGATAGAAGAATGTCAGTAATGTTACTTGGGATGGAGGAGGAGAAGGAAGGCATCTTTATTACATTCAAATAAAAGTGGGTGAGAACAGAAGGTACAGTATGAGAAGTAGGAGAGGGGAGGTCATCATTACATGTATGATGACCAATGACCATGTATATGTATTCCCGACTCGCATTGTTCCCGACATGCACGGCCCAGAGTATTCAGCAAGTCTATTTGTATCTGTGTATCTGTCTGCGTTTCGTTTTTTGCCCAAATACTGAGATGCCTTGATGCCACAATTCTAATGCAGTACTAGTGCTGATGTGATATACTGGCACACAAGCGCTCTGATACTGCTGCTATTACAGTGTAATTGACCATACAAAATAGTACACTATTACGGAATTGAAAGTGCCTATGCCATCCCAGGTGACATCAAAGGCACAGTCCTAACACAGTGAAGAAATGGGGGTCTTGATTGGACACTAAGATTGTACTTGTAGCATCAAAGTAAACATATACCCTGCCTAAACATTTAGAGAGACTACAGGCCTTCCAATCGATTTTGTACACATGCCGTCTCTTGATATGGGATATTGGGATAGATTGAGGGAGAGGAGAGAGAGAGAGAAGAGGGGTGGGGGGATTTAAATGTGTTCATGATAGATGCCTGACCTCCACACCGCAGATTTTATCATTTGTTAAAAATCCCCATGTGAGGAATGCTCCAAGTCTACACAATGAATACACACATCCAAGATGCATGCAAGTGCATGCACGCGCTCTCACACACACACACACACACACACACACACACACACACACACACACACACACACACACACGCACACACACACAGAAACACCCTTTAATTTCCCAAAGACAACATCCCCTTCAATAAAAGGAGTGTGTCTATTTCATGACATGGCACATTTTGTGTCATTTTATGAATGAGGGTGGGAGAGCGAGGCGGCTACAGGAAGGGAGGAATGCATGGAGGAGGAAGAGTGGAATAGATGGATGGATGTTTGGATGGATGGATGGAGGAGGGGAGGGAGGGAGGGAGGGAGCGGAATTCCGACAGACGGATGGATAGCCTACGATATCGGCCCACGCGATCCTTGACCTCAGGGTGTCTGTGTGTAAACTATTCATTAAAATATTCCCACAGACAGGAACACGAAGAGACCAAGAGAGAGAGAGAGACAAAGAGAGAGTCGGTAAGGGTATGTTCACACTAGGCCCTTTTTATGAAGAAATTAATGTTGTCTAGAGCACTTTTACAAAAAAAATTTAAAGGGGGGTGGGGGGGATTGGGCTCGTATTGAAACAGATTTCAACAACAAAAGAATTGAATGGACATCAACTGTCAAGAGTTTCTCCTGTCCGGTCTCCTGTTGGGCATGGCTGCTGGCTCACTCTGTCTGGAATGTTGAATCGGCGAAATATTAACCCATTATGGCCAGAGGCCGATTCTACAAATGCCTTCTAAATCAGTAGTTTTCAAACAAGAGCAGCGTGTTCTGTAGAGAGACCGTCAATGTGGACGAGCAGCTCTGCATTTGTGTTAAGTTGTGATTGGACAGCTGACAAAAAACGGTTGACATCATGAGCGCATTTCTGAAAAAGTTTAAATATTCTTAACTTTTAAAAGCACAATGCTCTCCCAGAAAAAGTGCTCTGACCTGCACCTTTTAAGCGACTGCTATGCGGTCACCTTTTGGTCATTTCTCTTATAGGTTTTAATGTAAAAGGAGAGGACAATGGAAAGACAGACAGAGAGAGAGAGATCCAGGGATGAGGACATAGCATATATATAAGTAGAGAAAGAGGAGGGCATGAGACAGGATTCAAAACCATAGACGAAAAGGTCACAGGAATGCAGTGTAGACAAGCTGCTTACGTAGACTGTGTGTGTGTGTGTGTGTGTGTGTGTGTGTGTGTGTGTGTGTGTGTGTGTGTGTGTGTGTGTGTGTGTGTGTGTGTGTGTGTGTGTGTGTGTGTGTTCTGACACAGCAGATGACCTTTACTCTGACATGGTCGAGTCATGGACACCATGTGTGGGCTGACCATTCATAAACAGAGAGGTGTGTGTGTATGTGTATGTGTGTGTGTGTGTGTGTGTGTGTGTGTGTGTGTGTGTGTGTGTGTGTGTGTGTGTGTGTGTGTGTGTGTGTGAGAGAGTGCGTATGTGCGTCTGTGTGTGCGTGCGTACGTGTTGCTAATGCCATCGAACAGCACAAAGACAATGCCAGGACTTCATAGGGTGAATGTTATGAATCACAGTGTACATGAGAGCCTCTTTGTACTGCTGCGCTATGTGTGTGTGTGTGTGTGTGTGTGTGTGTGTGTGTGTGTGTGTGTGTGTGTGTGTGTGTGTGTGTGTGTGTGTGTGTGTGAGAAAGCGTTCCTCTCTGTAGGTGGGGAACAGAGTTCTGACGTGGTCTCTCTCTTGAAAGAATGTCTCCCCTCATCTCCTCTCTTTTACTACAGAATGTACTCATTCCCACTCTCTCCATTCCTCATGACTTCTCTCTCTCTTTCTTTCTTTAATTCTCTCTCCCGCTCCCTCTCTCTCTCTCTCTCTCTCTCTCTCGTTACATATTACACACACACACAAACCACACACACACATTGACAGGACCTGCTAACACCTGCCAGTCAGTCAGTCAGTCAGTCAGTGCTGTGTTTATCTGAGGCATCTACCCTGGAGTAAGCATATTGGGAATGTGGCCAAAAAAAGAAAGAAAGAAAGAAAGGTGACAGGAATATGGAATGAGTGTAACAGAGACAGAGATGAAAGATGCAGTGAGAAACTGACCCATGCAGAGACAAGGAGAGAGAACGAGAAGATAACGAGAAGAGAGAGAGAGCGAGAGAGAGAGAGAGAGACTAATACCAAGAAACGGACTGGAAGTCAGTTCTTTGGAAGGTTACCCAACAAAACCACAGGTCTTATAAGAGGATCATGCATCTATGAGATTAAAGTCAACTGCAACTAAATAAGACAAGAACACAGCGTCACACTGATGCCCAGGTTTGAAATACTGCAGCCTTCCCACACTAACGAGGTGGGGGGGGGGGGGGGGGTTATATCACCAGCAGCAGCTCAGAGACGCTAACAGCATCTCTGATGACTCTCTCTGTGTTCCCCAGATGCCCATATCAACATCCAGTTTACAAGACAACAGGAGGAGGGCGAGAGAGCGAGAGAGAGAGAGAGAGAGAGAGAGAGAGAGAGAGAGAGAGAGAGAGAGAGAGTGTGTGTACTGGAAGGAAAAGGAAAGATTATGAGTGCACTGAGTTGGAGAAGGCGGATGTCTCAGAGAGACAGCAAATCTGAGCTTTTGTCTTTGCATGACCACTTACTAGTCCCCAGAGTGTCAGCCAACAATGCAAGCTGAACCCAAACAATATTGTAGTTCCAATCTTAA
This sequence comes from Gymnoscopelus braueri, assembly GCF_963280865.1. NCBI lineage: Eukaryota > Metazoa > Chordata > Actinopteri > Myctophiformes > Myctophidae > Gymnoscopelus > Gymnoscopelus braueri. Next base: position 23,611,718 of record NC_137620.1, on the reverse strand, counting down.
CCCCCGTGCGTACAGTAGTTCCTGGCACAGCCGCGGTCAGATGGTTTACACTTAACCTACAACCTCATCCCTGGACATTCATATGGAAAGTAAACACTGAAGCCACACAGAAAAGACCCAGAAAAGAAAAGCCATGTGACTATTGTCTTGGAACGCAAGGTTTCCAGCACCGGCAGCCAGTTTCCATCCACGACGGCCATGTGTGTCCACGGGACTCCACGCTGGAATTGTTCTGAGCTAAACCATCTCGACCTCAAATGAAAAGGACTTGAGTATTTCATAATTGGCACTGGTGCTAAAGTTTTTTTGTGTCCGGTCAGGCTTGGTCAGCCTCTGTATAACAGTGACTTTACTCTACAACAGTCACTTGAAAACCCCCGCACGCACATAGTTTACAGTTGGCCGAGTGCAACGCTGCAAAACACAGTAGTGGTGATGAATGGTGAACAAATGAAATCACTGGAGTCTAAGACAGACGAATATATGTGTAACTGATAAGCTAACATTGACTGGAAAGTAAACACAAAAAATATAGAAATTATGAATGGTAAGTCGGCAGAGAGAGAGAGAGAGACAGACAGACAGACAGAGAGAGACAGAGAGAGAACTGTTTACCAGTCCTATATACCTGCATAGTTCCCAGCTGACCAACCTCGTCGGTTCACATGTCCCCATTGTGTGCCGACCCCCTAATCAGTTTCATGTGAGGGGCATTAGAAAGGCTGGTGACCTGCAGCAACTGACAGGACAGAGCTCACACTCACTGTGGTCACACACAGCAGATGTACTTTTAAGGTGACATCATTTGTTTCCAATTTTGTTTTCTTTAGTTAATTATCTGACAATTGCAGAAGAACAGGGTGTACAGAACGTTCACACAAGCACACGCCCACAGATCTATGCATTTTCCTCTCTCCGAGTCTCTGAGTGTAAAAATGGACCCCTCGGAGATGAATCAACGCTAAGGATTTTACTGTGCGCTAATCTCAAGGCCTCTCCACCCTGATAACAAGACACTTTCCTGAAAGAAAAACAAAGGCACACGCATGTAAATACGTACATGGCTGTTCAGAGCACCAATCTGTGGCCTTTGTTATGGACACTCCTTTAAAACAAGTCGATCCTATCGGAACAGCAACAACCCCATCGTAACAAACCTTCAAAACAAGATCATCCTATCAGAACAGTAACAACCTCATCATGACACACCTTTAAAACATCATATCTATGAGAACATAAACAAACCCATCATAACAAAACACGATGAGCGGAACAGCAACATGCCCATCATAAGGTGGAATACCTTCTGAGGAAATGCAGGTGTACAATGCAATATGACGAAGATGAGTAGACTGGACAAACACTATGTAGTAGTGGTGTCGCAGTAGAAGAAACAATGCATGATTGAAAAATACAGTTTGCTATGATTGTTCAAATCATAAAAGGGATTCTTAACTAGTAGTTATAAGATGGTATACATTTTATGTAATTTATGTTCTTTCATAAAATAAGGAGTCTGGTACACACTTTCACCTCTGCTTTGACTTTATTTCTATCTATTCCTCAGCTTCTTGAGGAAGGCCTTGGGCGACAGAAACATCAATATTTTAATAAAGTTAATGCAGAGGTGAAGTGTGTGCGTATCTCCTCTTTACTTTATGGATGTACCTTTGGGGGTTTCAGCACTACAGAAACAAACAGTTTGGTGTGTGTGTTGTTCTCAACCTGTCATATACGTGTTCTTTATCAACAGTAATTTGACAGTTCCCGAAACCTTTTCCATTGGGCAATAGGCTACTACTGGATTGCAGTGCAGCGCACCTGACTTGAAATGATGAACGGTCACTACTAAGTACTAACCTCGGTTAGTATGGATATCCATCCATGGTATGGATATTACATCACAGGATTATCAGATTTACAAACACATCACCTGACCAGTTGCTCAAAAAAACTAAAAACAAAAACAAAAGCCTCTTACATAAGAGGATTCCTCAACATACACACATTTGCATACTGACATACTACATGCAGAGGGACACACCCTTCTAAAGCCTCACCCGATAACACAATGGAATGTTGTTGTCTCTCTTTATGACCAATCCTACATTCTAATTCTAATTCTGAATCTCTGAGGACAGTTAGCCACCTCTGTCTCTCTGTCAATAAGTCTCTCTTCCAAAGGCCAATGCTTTTTGGCATTTGTCGTGGGACTGGTTTGCCACAGTTGCACAATGACAACACACAGGAACAGGGCGCCAGCTCTCTCTCTCTCTTTCACGCACACGCACAGCAGTCGTTCATCAACTGCGAGTTCCGAATGACAGTGCAAATGGAGAGCGGCGATGGGACGCAGTTAGAATGCACAAGCTTGTTCAGGTCGTAAATGTAGGAGGCCTGTATAATGAGTGCACGTAGTTAAGCAGAAGACATTTCAATTATTTCAAACATCCGACTGTAGGCTACGGCAGCCTGCTGCTGGTCAATGGACACGCGGTGACGCAACCTCTCCAGCGTCCCCCTGTACATCCTCACATGGCAGAGAGAGAGACAAGGTATAGAGACTGAGCAAATATATGGTTACAAGAAATGGAAGAAAAAAAGCAAACTATGTATTTATCTTTGTCACACACACACACAGCTCCCATCGTCAGGGACCAGGGGGTAAACGATGTCCTGCTGTGAGGCTCTCCCTCAAAGCATCTTCATATTTGTTGCAATACGTCTCCTCTCATTTCACGTTTTGCATTTAAACTGTTTCCAGAAAACAGGAAGGCAGCAGTGTCCATGTCGCTGACCCCACCGGGCACAAGCACAAAGACACAGCTTGTTAGAGAGCACTGCACTTCCACTTCCATCCAAGCCTTCGCTCTGTCTCTCTCCTTCTAACTCAAACACACAAAAACAGGCTCTTGGCCGCAGGCGAGACCAGCAGCTGTGTGACAGCGGACTTTATTAAAGATCATACACACGATATGTGCCCACGACTTTCCAGGAAAACTACACTGCAGAATACTCAGTAACTCTGAGTGTAGGCTGAATACGGTTCAGGGGGTTCACACTCCGAGTACAATTTACTGTGGTCTGTGGGAGATCAATCACCTCCTTCAGACGTATTCTCAATAAATCGCCTCCTCCTCCTGGTGACATCCTCTCTCATCAGAACGAAGTAGTACACAGCCAAATGCTCAGTGTTGATTTAACTCGGGGGGGGGCTGTACACAATGGAACCAGATTCAGTTCCATAAATTGTAAACTCTCTGAGAGTTAAATGAACCCTGTTGAGCCGTTCCCAGTCGTGCACTTGTTGTCGTTCAGGAGAACAAGGCTGGCACCTGCTTCGCCTCGCCAACATCATCATCTATCAAGTCACGGTACAAAGGAGACGCCTGGCACGGAGCCCGAAGTGTGTAAAACAGCACTGCAAACTGGGACACCAGTGTAGGTTCAGCTTCATGTATAGTAGCCTACTTCTTGTCCATAGAGGCTAAGATTAATGTTTCTGCTTATGTGTGCTGTTGTGTGTAAAAACAACAGTGTGTGAGCTGGCAATAACCAAAAAAATCCTTAACTACTAATACAAAATATCATCATCATCAACTGGATTACAAAATCACCTTTCTGATTATTTGTTTGTATTTGTATGTTTGCCTACCTCCTAGTCCATTCAAGACTAAAAATGCTTAACTACTAATACAAAATATTATCATCATCATCATCATCAACTGGATAACCAAATCACCTTTCTGATTATTTGTTTGTGTTTGTATGTGTTTTTGCCTACCTCCTAGACCTAGACCGTTCAAGGCTGCTGTCCAGCAGGTCCCAGACAGCAAACACCACACCACCAGGATCAGGCTGATGAACATCACGCCGCCTGGGGTCGTCATGGTTCGGCTCCTGGACGCAGGGCAGCCTCAGTCCTCCACGGACCGAGATCTGGATGAACGTAGCCTACAAGTCCACCGGGGGGTCTGGGTCTGCTGCTCTCAGCTGTGTGGCATTGTGATCCGTTCCCAGGTTCAATGCCCCGGCTTCCTTTCACAGTCTCTCCTTGGATCGGATGCACGGGCAATAAGGTGCGGACAATTTTCAAATAAGTCACAGTTTGAAGATTCAACCCCAAAGCAACAAATGTTACTCCAATAAAGAATAAACCGCGTTTCAGTGATCTAGAAACACTGCGCGCAGCAGCATGTCAACAAACGGATATGATATGGCTGTGCGCTCCGTGCACAGCTCCCATTTCTCTCCACTACTATAAAAGATTATAGAAAGCAATTATAAAAAAAGAGAGAAATCTAAATGTACACGTAATAAACTGCGTTTAAAGTAGCTCAAAGTCATTATAGGGTCTGACGTTTTATTCATAACAGAATAACGTCTCTTTGCGTGTTAAACTAATTAAGCTGTTTTCAGGCTCGCGCTGCCCGACCCCGTGTGTCGCTCGCGCTGCTGTCCCGCTGCTCAGTTCCAAACGGAGAATAAGCCAAACAGAGCACTCTGTCCCCAATGAGGACACTGGAAATGACCCAAGTCTGGCATTGTATGCATGAGGGTGAAATTAAAGTCCATCCCGTCGGACGAGCCCTGGGTCTCTCTCTGCTGGGAGCGCGCGGCGGCGGCGGTGACACGAGCGCTGGAACCACACACACACACACACACAGTCAGTTACACGCACACAAAACACGGAGCTGCTCGCGGATGTAGTGCTGGAGCTCGAGCGCCAGTCAGTCCGTCTCGCGCTCCTGCCCCGCCCAGCCGGAAAGGGGCGGGACACACGACAGGACAGGTAAGACAAGTGATGATGTCACGTACACACTACTACTAGTGCACAGGTTCACTGTGTCAACAATGCTGCACTTATTTTGGAATTGTACCCACACTAACACGTTTTGGAAGGATGTAGCTCTGTATATTGTTGATAACGTTGACTCTGACTTTTGTCTTTACTGGCAACATGTACTGTTTGGCTTCAATAATAATAGTAATAATAAGAAAAATGTGGTATTCATAATACATTTTATAATTATTCTGGCAAAATTTATTAAAATGTAATAAATCTAAATTTAGTCATTCGAAACCTTCATTCGTTGTATGCGGGATTGAAGCCAACAAGCAGTACATTAAAACAATATGACTCAAAACATTTGAAAGCTGCAAGAACTGTCCTTTTGTGCTCACTCTTTAATGTTTTATGTTAATAAATCCCCCTGTCTCTGCCTCTGATGTTGTTGTATTGATGTATTAACAACTTCTTTGTTTGTGTTTTGTATGTCATGATTGTTGTACATAAAGATTTGTAAAGAAAAAAAAAGAAAAAAAAGTTCACTGTGTCATTATTACATAAGTGATTAATTGATTACATACATAGGCTATTGTTACAGTTTTTATAATTATATTAGACCCGGAATAATGAGCGTCCTGTCCTGTACATAGCTTTTATAATGTGAGATAATATGCATATTATGCCAAAAATAAACAATTAAATAACTGAAAATAATTATAACTATTATAAATAAACACATAGGCTGTTTGTTTGCCAAATTATGGTAAAGTATGCTACTACATTGTTATATTTATTAACAAGGGTATCGTCATTCCTTTATTCTATAACAATTTACAATTTACAATTTAAGCATTTAGCAGACGCTCTTAAACCAGAGCGATTTACAGTAAGCAAGGTAAACACGAGGTAATACATCAAATGCATAGAAATAGTAATCTACTAGGATCATAGGTAAACATCTTATTCCATGACTGGGCAGCCAAAGAGTAGCCAATCCATTTTCAAGAAAGAATGACCTATCTAGCCTATCGGGTCATGGTGATGTCATAAGAGGGCGGGGCTCAGGGCAAAGGTGATTAAAGTGTAGGAGTTGTGGATCAGCGGCTGCTGTCATAATCCATGGACCCTGGTGGTCTGTTTTATCTTCGAGGCAACACACACACCTGACTTGGTCTAAGCCTCTCTCTCTCTCTCTCTCTCTCTCTCTCTCTCTCTCTCTCTCTCTCTCTCTCTCTCTCTCTCTCTCTCTCTCAGCGTCTCAGGCTTGAGTGCGACTGACGGGCCGATTTCACGGGGCGGGGGTGCAGACATGCACCCCGGCGGTGGGACAAAAGGGAGGGGTCAGAGAGGGCCCGGATTAAAGGATTGGGGAGAGGAGGAGCCGGAGGGGAGGGGTCAAAGGTGGCCGGAGCAGGAATGATAAAGGAAAACCAAACACGGTCAAGGAGAGATCGGTGCCAGTCTCTAATCGAGCACGATTAAGCCCATGCTGTGCATGTCTCAACTCCGCATGACGAATGATTTTTGAATGCATAACACGTCACTCAGAATCACAATGGACGTCTATATATTCAATTCAATTCATATTCATGGGTGTTCCGGTGGCCTTTGGAGGTGACCTTCCTAGACAAATTGAAAGAAAACCCTAAACCCCCCTCAGAATATGCTTCACCACCAGTGGCCTTTGGACATCTAGCCTATTAATCATGTGTCACTGCAGATGTTCATATAGGTGACTTTCTGCAGCTGCTTGAAAGCAAAGTGTGAAGTGCTTCTCATGAAGGAGGTTCCATTCTGAATGTGAGGTTCTCTACAGTGGGCTTCTATCAACAGAGAATAAAAGTGCAGATCAGAGGTTCTAAATGTTTTCTGCTCAAGACCCAAAAGTGTCTCCCCCTTACAAAACTTTTAAAAAATACATATGAAATAACCACTTAAAGGTATAGTAGGCAACATTAAGCCTATATTTGAAAAATACCTCTATATATATTTTTTGCATTTTTTCCCCTCTATCAGCCACTATATAATGATGCTGGGGTGTTTTCCTGCATTGAAAAACACTCCTCTTTCTGAAATCCGTATTTTCCCTACTATTTAGGTTACACATCCGGGTATCCGGTGCGTAAATTCACGCACGCATGTGCGCATCCGTGCGCGTCCGTGTCCGTGTGAACTTTTTACTTTCGGTTTTAAAATGCTCTCAAACTTTGTTTTTTAGGCACATAATTTACTTTTCAAAAAGCGTTTGGATAGAATTTAGTTGTTTAACTTCATATATGTGGTCAATTTGTCATGAAAGAGC